>NC_132902.1:20736945-20861945 GCF_030463535.1 Salminus brasiliensis
CCTGAAGTGGTTTGAGTGATCGGATTTGATCACCTGTAATTTTACGTGGCTTGGCCTTATCCAGATATAATCCTGATACTCAAGAGCAAGCATAACTTGACCAGGTGTGAATGGGCTTGAAGTGTCGAAGCACGGTTTGCTAGGTCAACGGGGTCCAGCACGGTTTGCTGATTCGGGTGAATCTGGCCCTCCAGGACCTGAAATTGCCCACCCCTGTTCAATGACCTCACACAAAGACTCCTTTGTAGCACCTTCATTTGTTTATTTTCTGTATGGTTAAGGTAACATAAACCTTAGACAGCCTTATCTCTGTAGTTCATTACAGTTAGCAGGTTAACTTTTGATGAATTCAATCAGGAGCCATTACTCTATTCCACACTTCCACCACCATGGACTACCTCCATCAGGAATCTGGAATCTTTTGGATGCAGTTTGCAACAATGTAATTACCAAAAAAGTAGTGCTACAATCGCTGTCAACGGTCAGACAGTAAGGGTATCCAGTCCTTTAGAGGAAGTGAGCCCCCATTGTTACTGTTTGTAAATGGCTGGTGAACAAGGATGAGGGCTCAGCCTGTAATGTGCCTTCCATTTTTGCCTACTCTTAATTTCCAGTTACAATTAGAGTTATAAGAAATGTTAAAGCCCCATAACTGGTTGATTTGGGTGGTGTTGGGTGTTTTTTTTTGTTTGTTTTTTGGAGGTAGGCCTTGACTCTACGATGTGCTCTCAAGTTCCCTAACATACTGACACATGGTACTGTAGTATGGCTTTATACCTCACTGGCTGTGTATATACTGTAGATTTTTAAACTGACTTTTTTAAGGATTTTTATTTTTTAAGACAACTTGTAAAAACACTACAGGAAAAAAAGTAAGTCTAGCCAAAGTGTGTTAAAAGAAAAGATAATAATAAATAAATAAAAAGTAGAGTTCCTCTTCTACTGTTGTAAGAGTAAGGGAATTTTAGCATAGGAGGCTCATCGTACTGCCAAAGCAGGGAAGGAACTCTTGACTCTTAACATGGTTAACGCCTTTCAGTACTATTTTCTTCACTTTGTAGGGGTCCTCCGGGCCGTGTTTGGAAAGTTAGTGTTCCGTTCAATTATTTATTTGCTCTTCATAGACTGTAAAATGTTATGACTTTTGCCAGTGTATTTTTGGTAATAAAGACTGAACAATGACCTAACCTGTTGTGAGCGTCGTCAATTAGGATGGTCAGTGGAAACCGCAGGCGTCAGAACTGGACGTACGGGCAGTGTCCGTAAAGTTAAACTTTTTCCATTTCACTTCAGAGAGAGGGAAAACATAAAACAACAGTTCAGCGTCTTCATCCCGCCGTTTCCAGATGACCGACTGTCTCGCAGCAGCAAAGTCTGGCAGTGTCAGACTTGACTAAATGGAAGATGGTCCTTGTTCAAGCTCCCCTCGAACAAATCACATCATGGCACAAGTTGGGGATCTCTCCAAACTAATCCAGCTTGGATAATTGGCTAAATCGGGAAAAGCGCTACCCATTCGGAACGAGTTTCTGCCGCGCTGTTCTCACACTGGGACAGAAGCCCTCGCCAGCTTGATGTAATTTATCATTTAGGAGAGCAATGCCTTGCCCGTTCTACACCCTCAGTCACAATCTGTATCTGGCCCTGCAAGCAAAGTAATAAACAAAAAGGAAGGCAGCGGGGGATCAAATGGGGCTCTAACCAATGCCAAATCCTCACAGAGGTGTCCTTCAAAAAAGATAGAGATGCTCTACAAGAGGGAGTCATCCCTAAAATGTATCTTTTAAAAAAAAAATGGATTAACTGCAGTACCTAGCATCAGATCCAGGCTTGTCCACTGGAGTGAATTTTATCTTATCGCACTGAAGATTGTTGTCTTCAGTCGGTTCCAAGCCAAAAAACGTGCAGCTTATTTTTGCTAGGCTTAAGCCTTTGCTCCAGGGTCACTTTTTTTGTTTTTGTTTTTTTTTTTGCATGGGGCCCTTCAGTGGAAAACTGGATTTACTTATATTATAGTTGAATAATGCGCGTTTGGTACATGAAACTTAATGTACTGTTTCCTCCTTTCAAAGAAAATACAGCAAAACAAGGCTGAGAAAACTGGCCCCCAAAATGAGAAGGTTCTATCTGCAGAGCCTCAGTACCGTATAAAATCTGCTTGGGCCAGACTAATTCCAGGTTTTGGTTAACGTAACAAGTCTTAACAGTAACGAAATAATCTGGTGCTTTTCTTATGTGTGTTTACCTCCAGTGTGGTTCAGAAAAAGTGGCATTAAAATGTGTGCTTATTTGACCAATTGAGGGTTTTATTTAATGAGAACTTTAAGAAGGTTTACGGGGGTTCATTACACTCATCATACAGCTAGTTAGCTAGTGTATAACATAAGCTAGTTAAAAAAGTAAAGGTCCACATATTTGTCACTGTAAATGTGCAGCGAAATGTGTCCTCTGCATTTAACCCATCTGTGGTAGTGAACACACACACACTAGTGAATTAGGGGCAGTGAGTACACACACACCCAGAGCGGTGGGCAGCCAACTCCAGCGCCCGGGGAGCAGAGAGGGTAAAGGGCCTTGCTCAAGGGCCCAACAGTGGCAGCTTGCCGAGCCCGGGAATCGAACCCACAACCCTGTTATCAATAAGAATGACAGCTGTTAACTCACCTCAGCTTCTCCTTGACAGTCATTTAACCCCTGATCCACAGAGCTGCAGGACACTGAACTGAACTGATGCACAATGACTGAGAGCGGTCTCGACTGTAAATCCCGCTCACAGAGAACACTGATAGGTCTACTGAGCAAAAAAGCAAGGCCAATCAGGATGCTCTCTGTTTTGCTCTCTCTCAGTATGTCTGTCACTCACTTGCTATATCGAGAGCCTGATACACAGAATCTCTGTATATTGTATTTAAGGATATTGGAAGTAGTATGTAATTTGCGGGCGTCAGGAAGCCGCTTCCACTATGCTGGAGAATCCTTCGCGGGAGAGGCGGGATGCCTGATGTTTCATTCGGACATAAAATAACAGGGTGGTAAATAGGCTTGTAACATTGTCTGAGCATATTAATGATACAAATAATCAAAGAAGGACTTAAAATACTTATACTAATATAATAAATGCATTCTTTGGCACCTTTAACCTCCTACTTTAACCACTGTCCTTTTCAATGGGACGTCTGGTACAAGACGAATACAAGGAGTGAAGTAAAGTATGATACGGGACTTTTTATGCTGTCGTACATCCAATCCAAGATCCATTAAGGAACATTTATTTTTAGGAGCGTGTGTGTTTTATTACTGTGCACCATCTTATTCGTCTGTCTGTGCCTCATTTGCTGCAACGAAGCAACACACACTTTTAGGTTAATGATGTTCAGAGTGAAGGCCTTTTTGGTGGAAAGTGGAGGCTATTTCAATTGAACTAGTTTCATGTCATCTGCGCGAGGCGTATTATTTCTTTGCGAATGAGCAAATTGAAATTTAAGGCAAATTAAAGTCACCAGCGGATATGACAGAACCTCTTCCCACAAGGATTTACCGTACTGTAAAATAGTGTAACCCCAGGCTGCTGCGACGGTGATAAGCCGGGGGTGGATTCTACTCCTCTTTGGCGAATGAGAATTTCCACCTCTCCATATAATCCCTTCATTTTACATGAAACCCTGACCGCCTCTAAGAAGTACAAAGCTGTGCCATTCCACTGATGCACTAGTTTACAAGATCAGCCTTTTTCAAAAGCCCCTTGAAAGTGGAGATTGGAGATCAAGGGAAAATAGTCTTGTGGGGCGGGGTGGGGAAAGGCTGGAGAGAAAAAGAAAGGTAAATCACTTCGAAGAGAGAGTGAGGGTGGAATGGGCGGGGGGCTATATGTTTGCATCAAGTGGCTCTTAGCCCTTTTATTATGGTTACCAGTTCATTCCAAATCCCCGCACTTTCGATTACCCAGTGATGTTGTAAAAAGCTTGTTTTGTGCTTAAGTGTATGGAAGGAGGAGGAGAAGAAAAACTGTGTACAAAGCGTGCTCTTCTATCATGGCTTTAAGAAGCCTAGTCTGGTTCCAGTGCAGTAGATGGAAGCTCAGCTTTAATAGGCCGTAGCCTCTTGCCTCAAAGCTCCTCAGAAAGAAGGGAAAGAAAAAGAGGGACATGACAAGAAAGGCCGCAACCTACTTTCTCCAATAAGGTTTTTTTGGGAACTGAAACCAGACAAACAAGTGCCTTCCAAGAAGCAAAGTAAGAAACAAAGAAGCCATTAAACATTTACGCTTTTCTTCCTCCATAATCCCTCACTCCAATCAGCTGCCTGACAATTTATTCTCTTAAATCTCTTTGATAATCTTCAACCCTTTCATGTCAGCTGTTGCTTTTCTTTTTAATATATATATATATATTTTTAGCTATTTCTTCCCCAAACCATCCAGACGCCCCAAGGTTTTTCTTATGTCAGTTACGCCGTCGAAACACAATGGTGCATGTGGAAGAGATGCTCATGAACTCCATTTGTTTAATGCAGTCCAGCATCTTAAATCTTTAAAATCATCAGTTCTTACATGAAGGGCACAATAAATTATATCTGTGGTTTTACATTTTATTATTTTTCCAGCAGAAATTTAAACTGGGTTTCCTCAAATCTCCATGTCACGCTCGATACTGCATAAACAATGCACTCCTGCTATGAGAATCCACAACAGAGGGAATCCTACAATCTGGGCAATCTGAACGTGTGCCAAAAGAGTAATGTAATCGAGTGATTTCAGGGGGTAGAATAAGGAGGAGTTTGTGTGGGATGATGCCCATGAAATGAAGTCATTAACTAAAAAAAAAAATAATCTTCTCCTCATGACATTTGTAAATGCATTACTCTCCATCTTTACGCTTATTAAAGTGAAAATCATACATCAGAGTCATTTATCACGCCAGCGGAGATTGACAGGCCGGGTCAGAGAGACAGGCGGGTGCTTTCTGACCTCATTAAAGGTCCTCCATCATGGCGGCGGTGGTGGAGGACTGGGGGGGGGGTGAGAGAGAAAGAAAAAACACTTGAAAATTTTGATCAACAACAACATGGCCATGAAATTGAGGGCTAGGCTAATGGGATATGGATGGAATGCTGAATGCTGAATTCAGGTAAGCTCCACACCTTGGCTTGATATGCGTGAAGTTTCGCAATTGTTCTGAATTCGTCTTCAAAGCCAGCTGTGCAGCTTATTCAGTAAAATACACTGTGTGTGTATTTTCTCCAGTCTATTTAACTGCATGATTAGATATAAGAAATGTCATAGCCCTCATGATCTTCAGTTCTGTATCATAATACAGTGCCTGGTCTGGATTACAAGTGCAGAGCTTTGCAGATGTTGTTGCTCCTGTATGATATGATATTTCTTATATCTAGATCTAGATCTGGAGAAAATACACACACAATAATATATATAATAAGCATATATATATATATATATATATATATATATATATATATATATATATATATATATAGATAGATAGATAGATAGATATAGATATATATATGAGCCAGACTGTTTACCTGTTTATATGATTCGAATGTAAGTTGCTCTGGATAAGCGCTTCAGCCAAATACCGCAAATGTAAACTTGCAGTTAAAGGAAGGAGGAGATGAAACACTGGCCACATGTGCTGTGTTGTTATACTCCCCAAAAATAGTGCTTGTTCAGTTGGATTTAAGTCTATTTTGTATCATTTAGCCTTTTAACAAAAGACTCTGCTAACCTGACTAATCATCAAGATAATCCATAAATGACACGCTTACCGTTATAAATACAATAACGGCCTGAATCCAGAGCTATGTTAATTTTAGTTTATACACAGTGAAAGTTTAGAGGATCACACCGAGGGCTCCTCAGGGCTTCTCAAGGGATCAGGTTAAAGAAACAATTTCTCATTCTGATAACTCCAGCACCAAAGCTCCAGGCACTCACCATGGCGAGCAGATAGTCAATCTCCGTAGTGTCTCTGTAAGGACTCAGGCTGTTCCACACAAAAGGATGATACGCCTTCCTGCACAAACACATCCACACTCTGTTTGGAGCTGGAGATCAGGTACTGGCTGTGTGTGTAGCACTGAGACAGATAAGAATCCAAAGAAACACTGTGTGCTATTTTAGGCATATGCGTTCAGGCACTGCAGCAGCTCTTGGTATGTGTGGAAAAGTTGGGGGTTTATTCTGTTATTCTGCCACCCTCACCTCATCAGCAACTCCCCAACTCATCCCAAAAGTGTTGGATAGAGCACCATCCATCATTCCAGGAAACCCAATTCCACTGATCCACAGCTCAGTGCTCCTGTTCCCCACATCATGCGTCTCAATGCTGAGGGGCATTAGCTCATGCCTGGCATTAGGGGCATTGGCATGGGGCCAATAGCTTCAAGTTTATCCTATTCTATTGGTAAAGTGTCTGAATGTATTCATTAGAAGGGGTGTCCACAAACATTTGGACATCTTCTGTATATCCGGCTAACCAACCTACCGTTAGCCTCTGCAAATCGCACTGAAGTTATAAGGGAGTGTTTCAGGATGGGCTCATGGTTTAAAGTGAGGCACATTAAACGACAACCAATCAGAACTGGGGAAATTTGCATATATCAGTCTTAAAGGCACAGTGTTAGAAACAGCTTGTTTAATTGTAGTTGGAAAAGGTGATGTAAAAATGAACAGTTTGCTGTTTTGGGTACATTAACCAACACAAACCTTAGTTTGGGATCTCATGGAAAAACCAAATATAAGAAAATACATTTTAAATATAATATATTTAAAGTTATGGGATCTTTTAGGATCTTAACGGGATCTTTATTGGGAATTTTACAGCGGCTTCGAAGGTGGCTCCAGTCTTAGAACTGGCTCTCATACAGAATGTTGATCCTATAATGCTGCTGGAGCCTCTAGAGAAGCATGTGGATGATGTATGTGCATGCAGGCCTACCTCTCTGGACGCAGACACAGGTGCTGTTCTGACAGTTTCTGCATCTCAGCCTTGATCTGCTCCAGCTCCTGCTTAATCAGCTGAGTGTGGGTCTTATATCTGACCTGAGGCCTGCGTCTCACCGCCACACTGCTGGCCTTAGACTGGCTTAAGCTATTCTCTTTATATATCTCACCTGAATCAAAAGAAACAACAAATGTTCATTTAAAACGAAACCTTTAAAAAACTCAACCGAATCCTTACCTACTACTTAGATGCAATGGCCAAAAGTATCGGGACACCTCCTCATTCATTGTTTCTTCTAAAATCAAGGCAATTTAAATTTGCTTTTTGCTTTTGTTGGGTAAATGTCTCTACTTTCCAGGAAAGGCTTCCTACTAGATATTCAAGCATTGCTGTGAGGATTTGATTGATCAGTGACACGCTTTAGTGAGGTCAAGATGTTGGATTGTCACCACCCCACCTCATCACAAACTCCCCAGCAGTATTGGATGGAGCACCAGTCATCATTCCAGAGAACACAGTTCAACTGCTCCACAGCTCAATGCAGGGGGGTGTCTCTAGCCTCTAGCCCACACCTGACATTAGGCACGGTGCCAGTAGGTTCTATTGGCAGTACTTCTCTACTAGACAGGGACTAGACATGTGCATCTGTCTGTGGCATTTGTCTGAGTCTTTTGTAACTTAAGCTTTAAATCTTTTTAATTAAAAAATGGAAGCAACCAGAACAAAACATACTTAGACAGAGCTTCTCTCACGTCATTTAATTCTGATTGGTCATATAAACTAAAGCTTATTATACCCTTCTATAATAAGTCAAGTCAAGTCAAATTTATTTGTATAGCTTTTTACAACTGTTGTCATCACAAAGCAGCTTTACATAATTAGTAATTAATAAAAGACAGAAAAAAAGAAATAATGTAAGAAGACATGAAGGATCCAAGACCCCCAGAGACCAGCCAACAGCGACAGTGGCAAGGAAAAACTCCCTCAGAGCTGGAGGAAGAAACCTTTGGAGGAACCAACACTTACAAGAGGGACCCGACCCATCCTCCTCTGATCAGAATTATTTATAAATTATTGATCAAAGTTACCAAACCATCTATTCTGTTGAACTGCTCTGATCATAATCATAATCATAATATATTATAATATTATCATAATACAAGCACAGCATCTCTTCAAGAAATGAGTGACGCTATCAGCTCGAGTAGTGGCAAAATGCCGGGTCCAGACAAATTTGCAAATTAATTTTACAAAAGGTTTAGAGATTAATGGTCCCCACCTCCTTTTGGATTTCTATAGGACTCCCCCAACTTGGGCTTCCCCCAACTTTCACTCAACCTACAGTCAGAGGGATAAAGATCCCACACTCTGTGGTTCTTATTGACAATTAGTCTACTCTGTAATGAACACACAATTTTTGCCCAAAATATTACCTGAAACATTAGAATCAGTCCTAGCTCTAATCATCTCAGCTGATCAAGCTGGATTTATCAGGGGGCGTCACATATGTTCAAATATTCGTAAACTTTTGAATATAGTCTTCACTTCCAACACTTCTTCAGACGTCAAAAGAGCTTTCGAGCGTATTGAGTGTTTTGAGTATTTATGTGTTGTTCTGGACAAATTATTCCCATTACTCTTACTCTTACTCTTAAGTTATTCTACACCTTGATTATTATATTATGATTATGAATATGTTGCACACCTGAGCAGTACAACCGTTTAGGTGGTCTGGTGACGTTTATCAATAATTTATAAATAATTCTGATCAGAGGAGGATGGATGGGTCGGGTCCCCCTTATGAGTCTTGGCTCCTCCCAAGGTTTCTTCCTCCAGCTCTGAAGGAGTTTTTCCTTGCCACTGTCTCCGTTGGCTGCTCACCGGGGGTCTTAGGCTTTTCATGTCTTTTTATGTTGTTGATTTCTTGTCTTTTACTAATTACTGATTGTGTAAAGCTGCTTTATGACAACAATAAAATATATTTGATTGATTTGATTTGACAAATTTGGCTTTGGAAAAATTGTATTTTGTGGACTAGACTGCTATACACTCTGCACTAATTCAGTTCTTTCCATTTATGTCCCTTTGTACCATGAGTAGTCCACTGTGAAAAGGGAAATTGGGTGCAAGTGACCTTTTATCACACTTTTCGACCCTCAATCCTCCTGTCATGTAATCCAAGCTAAAGAATTCGCCTCTTTTTCTGGTTAGAAACTATATTTTCACAAAAGTGAATACTTTCCCCTTTGCCCTGTCGCTTTGCAGATAGCCCAGACTAGCTTTTTCAATTTCGTCTGACCCCAATTTTTTAACATTACTTACACAATCTGAGTCCAACAGGTCAATTTTGATACGGGTGATGAAGGCAGACCCTCGAAGGTAGAGTGTATAGGAATAGTCTCCCCCTCTCTTTAGTGGGCAGGGTCCAATGTGTCAAAATGCAATACTCCTTTAATATGACCGTTTTAGTTGCCTGTTATTTATACTGATAGTACTAGAAGAACTAGGCAACTGCCAATAGGCATGGTTGTGTCGTTATCTGCTGAACATCCTTCACTTTTACAGTAATATTTAGTCCAGACAACAAGAACAGGCAATATTATATGAACATGTAACCTGTGAAAGCACCTTTACCTGAAGCATATGCATCTCCAGTTCCCTCTCCGGTCCATTCTGCAGGGAGAGACTCAGTGTCCTTGTTAGTTGGAGAGCTTGTTCTAGACAAGTCTAAAAACAGCACAGAGAAAAGGCGGGTTTGGTTAAAAAGCCTCTCCCACAGTCAACAAAGGCACTGCATAGCCCACAGCACGTCTATTGTCTTCAGGGTTTTAGCTTCTCTTCTTCTCTCCTAAAAGTAGCCTAGCCTGCATGCATTATTAACATTTTCATATTAGGTGGTCCACTAAACACTCCAAACACAGGCCAATCAAAAACCCGCACCACTTCAGCGCCTTCCCCAGTTCACAAGCCCAGCATCAAAAAATCACCAGCAGTTGCCCCTCATTTCTGCTGGGTGCTGCTGTACTGAAATGTTAGATGCTTAAGGCCAAAATGAACGTGTCTTGTTTCTTCAATTTCAAAGAAAGTCACTTGCTTCTTAAATCCCTGCTTGTCTCAGTCTCCTCCGAGCGGCTGCTGCTGTTGCTGGAGGTGCTTCTTTCACCCGACGATGAGGACAAGTCACACATGCCTTCAGAAGATTGGTTTAATTAAAAGACTCAGTGTGTGCTTTTATTCCACGTCAGGTAAAAAAAAAAAAAAGCTCCTTCGCTAACGCTGTATTGCCAGCTTGCTTGCCATGGCAACAGTCGGCAAGGAGCAGGGTGTGAGTGTACACGTCTGAGTGCTTCTGGAGCACAGTGTTTCTGGCTGCTTTTGGGAGTGGGCGACTGCAAATGTCGGTTATGGTCATTCTTCATTACCAGTAATAATATTGCTTTCAGCACCAGAACAGCACCAGAACTTCTCCAGACGACTTGTTTTGAGTCAGGACCTCGTGCTTTGAAATTGTCCTTGGTCACCGTGCATGCACAGCTTGTTTAAGGATTATCCACATGGCAGGAGAGATAGCAAGATCATGAAGATGGCTCAGCCATTGCACGCCAGTTGTGCTGACCCCTGCGAATTCCCCAAATTTGGAAATCTGGACTGCGTAATATCTGATAGTAGGGACTGTGTTTGCGCTCTACCCTGATTTATTTTTTTTAAGAGGTTAGAGGAGCTGTGGTAGTGGTAGGGGCGGTGGTGGCTCAGTGGTTAGAGTACCAGGCTATTGATGACAGGGTTGTGGGTTCAATACCCAGGCTTGGCGTGAGCAAGATCCTTCACTCTCTCTGCTCTCTGGGCACTGGATTTGGCTGCCCACTGCTCCAGGTGGGTGTGTGCATACACTGCCCACTAATTCATTAGTGTGTGTGTGTGTGTGTGTTCACCACCACATATGGGTCAAATGCGTAGGACAAGTACTTGCACCTTTACCGAGCTATTGAGGGTTGTGGGTTCAATACAACCTTGAACAAATCCCTTCACCCACTCTGCTCCTTGGGCACACTAGTGACCCTGGGTGAGGCCAAATTCCATCTGTGTCCAACACTAATGGTGAATATGGCTGCCTTGTCTCTGCTGGTACTCCATGGTACATTTTGATATATGTTTTGGATCATTGTCCTGTTGTAGAAGCCACCCTCCTTACAGATTCAGTCTTTTAACAAGATGGTTTGACGTTTGCAGCCATGATTTGCTGATACTTGGTGGAATCCAAGTATTGCCAATGTCACTGACTGCAACACAACCCTAAAGCAGGAGTGGATCCCACATGCTTCACAGTTGGCAAGGTGTTCTTTGTATGTAATGCTGTTCCTGTTATATCTCCAAACGTGCCTTAGTTGACTTATCATTTCCTTTCTATGAGTCTTCCATGAAGATTATGGTTGTGCAAGCAAAGCTGCATAGTAGAACAGTGCACCGCCACTCCTGACTCAGCTAAAACCTCATGCAGGTTCTTGGCAGTCATATGGGGTCTTGCTTTGCCTTTCTTACCAGCATATGAGCAGTTCCTATTTTCTTGGTCTTCTAAATCTTATCCTGACCTCCACAGTTCCCCTGAACTGCCATTTATGAATACCATTCCACACTGCACGAACCAGAAGTTTAAAACGCTTTGCTATCTCCTTATATTATATTGACTTGTGGGTATTGATTAATTTTGTTATCTTAGAAGAGCCCAGGTCACTGATAGATAACACAGAGATTAAAAAGTGAGGGAATCTTAGTATTATAATTATTTGGCCAAGGATGCTCAAACGTCGGCATACAATCAGAACCAGAATCAGAAATATTTTATTGATCCTAGGATGGAAATTGCAGTTGTTACAGTTGTAACCATTCATGTAAGAATAAACACTCAATAAAATACAATTAATAAATATGAATATTAATATTAATAAAACAACAAGAGAAAACTTTAAATATTTATGAATTATATGAATATACAACTGTATTTCCGTGCCTGCTTTTTATTACAGGTTTCAATAAAATAGACGCAATATCCCTGATGAAGAATCCAGCGCAAGACCAGCGATCAGCAGTGGTCATGCTGATCAATCTGCTTAGTCATGCTGGTTAGCCAGCTTGGTAATGCTGGTAATACTGGTCGACCTGCTTAGTCATGCTGTTCAACCGACTTGGTTTTGCTGGATATGCTAGTCGTCAAGTTTGGTCTTGCTGGTCAACCAGCTTGGTGATGCTGGTTGAAAACAAAACCCATGATTGACCAGCTTAACCAGCTCGAGCTGGCCAGGAGTTTTTTTTTATTTTTTATTTTTTTTTGCAGTGATGTGCCATATGTGTGCCTGTGTAAATAGATAGATACTTCATTGATCCCGAAGGAAATTTAGCAGCCAGTAGCAACTGCACAATACAGCACAGTAAAAACAATAAATAGAATAGAATAAATGTAAATGTAAAAATTGTGAAAAAAAGTGTACCCCCCTCCCCTTTCTGTTACAATTAAGGGTGCTAGGGTGCTTGCACTCATACTATCTTTGCCTGAGTTGTGAAAATGGTTGGTGCTGGAACAATAACAACAATATTAATAATAATAATAATAGAATATTATTTATTTATTTATTTGTTTATTTATTTTTTGTTTTCCTGTCTATTGATTGAAGCAATTGTGAGTGTGTGAGTGTGTGTGTGTGTGTGTGGTCGTTCAGGTGTCCCGTCAGGATTTCCAACAGGTTGCATGCAAAGACGCGAGTGTGTAACGGTTATCCCAACACCACCTCAGCCCGGCTTGCCCTCTTCACGCCCCCCAGCAAGGCTGCCGCTTGCCTTGGGGTCGTTGTTCCCTCTCCCCATGTCCTCCCTACGTGGCAGCCAGCTATTGTACTGTCAATCCATCCGTGGAGGGGGAGAGAAAAGCGGTGCAGACCTCCGGTCCTGCTCTTTTTCTCTCTCCATCTCCCTCCATCTCCCTCCATCTCCATACAAACGACGCTTTCTCTGCCTGTCATTTAGACATCCAGCTAATTGAGCAGCGAAGCGGACTGCGGGGAAGCCCTTGTGAACGGGGGACTTCTACTACCGAGTGTGTGAGGACGAGCAGGACGAGGAGGAGGTGGTGGTGGAGGAGGTGGGGGGCTGCTGGACATCCGATCCTCAAGTCCCTGCTCAGCTGAAGAGGGTGAGACGCGAAACGGACTGACCCGTGCTGTTCATTTGAATTAACGTGAGGGATGTAGCTATGTGGGAGATTTGAGGGCGAAGCGGCAGCCGGCTGTGCTGTGTTTGCGGGGAGCGGCACGGGCATGCGATGCGATCAGAGATTGGCTGCCACTCTGGCCGCGGCGTGGAGCAGGAAACGCCGCTGCATGACAACAGGCCTGCGGAGCAACGGACAACACCACAACAGCTGCTCGCTGCTCGGCGGGTTTAAACTCCGGCGGTTGTGTTTGTGTAGTTTGTGGATGTAGTCCCGCTTCACTTAGACTACAAGAAGGCTGTGCTGTGTCTTTTTTTTCTCTCGTACGGATAGAAAAAGGGCAGCGTGTCTGTGAATCAGCTCGACTTGACAGAAGAGGCAGAGCCGGACATTGTTAGCTATTGTCTGGCGGAGATAACGGGCGCCTGCCTGCGGTTTAGACGAAATAACGGGGGAAAGGGGGGAGATCGGGGGAGATGTAGCTATCTAGCTACCTAAAAGTTTACTATTTCATCATTTCCCCTGTTCTCAGTGTTAGTCTGAGTCCGGGTTCACGTCCATTCACATGCCCAGTCCGTTAGGTGGAGTCGGAGCACCGACTTGGCCCTTCGTGTCTGATAATGGGGCTGAAGATCAGGATCAGGCGGGAGGCCGTTCATCATTTAGGCTGAAGGTGGAGAACAGTATGGGGTGTCCCAGTGCTGATGGAGACGTTTCCCTGTCGTGTTCTGTCCCTTTCTGAAAAGTAAAGCTAAATGACATGTAAATAAATAAATTCAGTAGATAAACCTGTATTGGTTTTCTATGAAGGTCGAAAAAATATTAAATTCCCTCAGTTTAATAAATTGTTCCCTTAGTTTAACCAAAGCATCTCATCTAAAGTGAAGGAACGATTTATTAAAATAACAGAAAGGTTTATGTCTATTTTTAAATTATTGATATTATTATTATTATTATTATTATTATTATTATTATTATACATTGATACGTTATGGCAAAAGCCATTTTCTCTAGGGGTCCTAAATGTAATGTAAAGCTATTACTGTAAAAACAGTACAACAGGAGTATTTATTGATATATATATCTTACTAGATCATTATCTTTCTAATAATATGTTTTTTTTTTTTAAGTAAAAGGAAATAAATTGTCTTTTTTTAAATTTGTGATAGTGCTAATATTGTTTCTCATAATCTATTTTTGTCATTTTTCACATTTTTACACTATAAATGAACCGATAGAAATGGCACAGATTACCTGGGATAAGAAAATAAATAAAAAATATGTTAAATTACATGCAAAGTTAAGCTAAGTTAAGTTAAATTGAGCTACTATTAATAATTTACAAAATGATACCAGGCACCAGTTTGTAAACTGTAAGAGACTCTTGGAAATATTAATCATTTTTTAATATTATTTTACTCCGGATTAAGTGTATTTATAACACTGTTTAGCTGTATGACCACTCCTGACCTCCTTGTCCAGAGGCATATTCCTGCCTTGGGCCAAACGGGCCATTTAGGAATGGCTCTGGGCTCACCGCAACCCTGACCAGAGTAAATGAATGAATAAATGAATGTAATTTCACCAGGGGTGCCCACACTTTTGCACAAGACTATATGCAGTATATTTCTTTTTAAATGCCTCTTTCTGTCTTTGTGTTCCAGGACCTGTGATCCAGCATGACTGCCCTGCGGCAGAGGAAGGGCAGTAAGGGGAAAGACCCCGGGGCGGACACTCAGAGCCAACGGAGTGACCATGCAGCTGAGGTCCCCGTGAAGCCAGCTTCTGGTCAGTACCCTGTCCTCTTTGCTGTCACAGATTAGGAGTGATTCAGTGTTATGGACTCATAATAAGTCTGCCAGTGTGAAATAATAGGCCATAAAAGTAGCACTATAAGCAGCGAGTCAGTGTGTAAGCGTTTACGGATGCTTGTAATACTCCACTGTGATTATCATTATCGATCTTCTCAGCAGGTGCACCATGGTGGACGGTTTTGTGTGTGGTCACTGGTTCTACAGTGGGAGTCAGTCTGGGTCTGCTGTGCTGCATCTACGTGGCGACGCTCCATGAGAATGACCTGTGGTTCTCCAATATAAAGGTACGTCTCAAGTACAGCTTCCATTCTGTTGGAAAACCAAGCAGGTTCTTGCACTTAGAAGATAGTGGGAACGTCTATAAATCCAAAAATAAATGTAAAAGCACTTTAATGTATCCCATTTGTCTCTTTATTTGTCTGGAGGAGAACATCTAGGCTATGTGAATTGGGTAATAAAAAGGAGGAAGGGTCCTTAATATGGTAAGTAGCCCAGAAGCTTGGCCGCTGTATTATGAGCCATTTGTATGATTTAGTTCATGAAAGAAGGGACGTTATCTGTCCATTCAAACCTGCTTTCGCCAGGGCTGTGCAGAAGAAACCTTTGGGGGGAAGTCTATTGAAATGAGACGGAATTCAGTGGAGGTGGTTGAGGGAACTATGGAGGACATATTACTTTTTTTGAACTGCAGTGACCCTTAAACTTTTATGCGTATGCTGTATGTTTACAGCCTGATTAATAGCCAAATTAATAGCCTGAGAATGCATTTTAAGGGCTTTTTTAGGTTCTTTAAAGGTCTCCCCAATTTAACCTCCATAATCATTTCAAGTAAGGACACCCTGTCACTTGCTTTAAGAAATTAAATGGTATGTAGAAGCACTCTAAAGGCTGCCTGGACTCTGAATGCACTGCTACAGTAACGTCATCAGTATGCACAGAGAAGCACCTTGTGACATTATAACAGTATATATTGCCATATTGCCGAGCCCTACACCCTACATCACTGTCTCTCACAGCTTTGAAATATATCCTACATTTCAGGCTATATCCTACTTTTCTACTAATGTGGTGTGAGCATCCTGGCCAGTCACTAACAAATCAAGACCAGAAACCAACACCTTTACATCATTAAATCAGGGAATGCAAGCCAGACCTTAAAGGAATCTAATTTACACGATTTTCCACTTTTCACAGATGTAGTTGTTCAACCAAGGCCATATATAGAGTGTAAATGTTGCCTCTTTAGTTTTAAACTGTAGCTTATGAAGCTAATGTTGCTAACAATTCCAAGAAGGCAGTACTCCCTCAAATCTTTTCCATAAATGCAGGCCCACACATTCCTCTCAACCTACTTAAACAAGTAGGATTTACTGAACTATAAAAACTTACTGTGTAGCTGAACACTGCGGGTGGGTGCTGAACACTCCACCTGATGCTCCGGAGTGCAGATCTAGAATCAGCAGTGCAGTCTTATTTTTTAGAGATTTGTGTAACTATTAAGCTCTGGCGTTTGTCAGCAATGCTAGCTTTGGTAGCTCCAGGGCTAAACTGAAAAAGCAGTTTTATTGCTTTTTATAGTTTTATTTGATCAGTTTCCCTTTTTTTTCTTTTCTTTCTATTGAAAAAGTAACAGTTAGCTCCATTTGGGAACACACACATACAAATTTTCACACACATACAAATTTTCTTATGTTAAAACATAATGTATTTAACCTTTTGCAGTTTTTCACTTTTTAAACTAAAAATCTGTGAATCTGGCAGTTGTTCTTTATACTATGTCAAACATTTATGATACGTGGACCAATCAAAAAGCTCTGTTATGATATTACAGTGTGGTGTCATGGGCATCGGTGCCATGCCTCTTATTCAAAGGAAATTAAACTGCAATTCTGGGACTTGTTGGTACTAGAGGTTGAATTGCATGAGATGCTCACAGGCCTAAAGGTGATCTTCTCAGGCTGCGGTGAGAGCTTTCTTTTCGGTGAGAGGGGAAACAAAGCCAAAAAGTTCATGACATACAGGTTTATTTATTTTATTCATTTTATGATGTTTATTTTTTATTATTTATTTTTTAACACATACAAGCGCAAGTGCTTCCTGCTGGGAAAGAGTGATTCATTCTCCATATGTGGTGAAAGATTGGTTTTCTTGCACTCTCCCAGATAATCCACATGCTTAAAAACAGTCAGGCAGGGTTTGGGCAGGGGATTATACTGTGGCTTCCAAAGCCGTAACCGAACAAAGTGCAAGGGAGAGCCAAAAAAGTTATGTCATGTTCAGCTCTAGGCATTACTCTTCCTCCGCCAGTGTTCTCAAGCAGTGATTAAAATGAAATCAACATGGAAAGGTTTGAACCTGGGACCGGGACCAAATGGGATGATGGGTTGATGGCTTACAGTTGTTTACTCTGGCACGATTGTGTATATCCTCTTGTCAGCTTTTGTGAGAAGCACACTTCATTTGTTATGTTTTATTGGGCCCTGTCTCAGGTGTGATGGAGGTCAGAGCAGCAGCATGGTTGTACCTGTGCGATGGAGAAAACAGAGACACGTTCTGGATCGCTGCCGTTTTTTTCTTCTGCATTTCTTCCCATGCTATTATATGTGATCTGTGAGGCAGTGTGTCAGAGAAGTTCTCGTTCCTTGTAAGTAACCGGCGTTGTGCGACGTCATTTGAGGTTTCCGTTCCCCAGACTGAATATGATACAATGACGGCATTGCTTATGTGAGTGTGGATGGCGCTCTTACATGGGCGGTTTTGCAGGGCTTCATCGTGTTCATGTACCATATTCTGTTTATTAGCGCTATTAAAAATTCAGTACAGCATTTGGGAGCATGGCCAGTGGCCAGATCACACTGTATCCATAAAAATAGTCCAATAAAAATAGTCCAGTAAAAATGTGAACCAAAAAAAGAGGCCCAGTATGACTTAGAATTGAGTGTTGGCACATTCAGGTACATATTAGGAAGGGGGTATAATAAAGCCACCCAGCATTAAGCTGTGTGGCAGTGGAACTGTGTTCTCTGGAATGATGGATGGTGCTCCATCTAATACTTATGGGATGAGCTGAGGGTAGGGGATGAGGTGGTGGGGTGGTGATCATTCAACATCTTGACCTCACTAACACTCTTGTTGCTGAATGCAATCAAATCCACACATCAGTGTTTCAGAATCTAGTAGAACTCCTTCTTCCCTGAACAGTAGAGACAGTTACTCCAACAAAAGCCAGATTTTGGAAGAAACGATGAACAATACGTTTGCCCCAAGATGAGACACCTTTCCCCGCCCCACACATACTTCACCTCTGTCCACACGCCTCCTGTAATGTGTTCTGATTTATGGTTAGCATTTGAAGTCCCACATGACCATGTGTATCTTTGAACTGTCCAGAAATATCCCAGCCATATGTGTCTTTCTGCTGTTTACTTTAATTACTTCTGCACGATTAGCAAATGCCAAGTTATTTACTCCACAGTAAACTGTAAGAAGTACAATGTGTCCGGACGTGGGACTGGACATGCTTTAATCATCGATTACTCGAATGTGGAAAAACATGTACTGTAGGTGGAGCACACGGTGTGATTGTAATGGAAAGAACAACAGCGCCACAAAAAGCTCACAGGCTAGTATTTTAAGACTTGCATATGATTCATTCTCCACTTTCATCTGTCATTCTCTCGCTCTGTAAACATGGCCAGAAGCTGCTACACTCTGCTCACTGGGATTAAATGACCAGAGCGTTTTCTTCCTCCTGTGTTCCTCTTCTCATTCTCCAGTGGAAGGATGCCTCTAGGACTACATCAGGGGTTGAGGGAGAGCGTGCTGTACTCGCGGCGAAAAATCCGACATGTTGGAAATCCATTTCCCTCTTCTGTTTGAGAGAGCAGGCTGTGGGATAGGAGCAGTTAATCGAAAGGGACTGCAGGGAGCTAGGAAGTCGCAGTTCAGACATTTGCGTTCGGTCTAGTTGGTGCAGAAGCTAAGCTAAGTCTGGGTTGAAGTTACGGCTGCTGTAATGTTGTACTTGAGTTGAGTGTAAACTGTTAACAGGGCTTTTTTAAGGGGATTTCAGATGTGGTTTCAGGCTTTCCAGCGTCTCCTGATCTCTTAGAATCAAGCACATGTTTTTTGTTGCCGTGCCTTTATGATTGATATATGTAAATGCACTCTGTATTGATTGGCTGCTATGTATTGTACCTTTTTCAAAGAACAGGCCTTGCTTAAACATTCCTTGTAACTTAAGCTTAAAACTGCTGTAAGTTGAGTAGGTGGAGATCTACGTTTTTTTTTTACCGTCAGTTGAAAATGTGCAGCTTATTTGTATTTAAGGACTGTATGGCCTTTAGAGCGAGGGCTAAGTTTTGAACTTTTACCCACGTTTATCTATTACATCTATCTTTTTGTATTTTATGAACGTGAGGGAAATTTGTGAGTTTTGGGGATACAGAGACCCCTCTGGTGGACATGTGTAAATGCATCCAATTTTCCGACTCAAGCTGTATAATCAAGGTCAACTAGGCATGCTATTTCAAAGCATCTCGCATGATTATTGAGCACTTAGCAGGTAGATGTAACGTTAGACGTCTAGCCTGAGGTTGCGTGTTAGTATAGCAGTGGTATTTTTGTCTAAACAGATAATGGAACAGTGCCAACAAATGGTGTTACCCACTATGCTGTTACCACCTTATTATTTGTACACCATAATTTAGTACATTTCCGCAGGACTGATGTATAAAGCATCATCAGATTAGCTTAGATTGAGCCATTTATATCACGCTGTCGTTAGCATTGCGCCCATGTGCTAACTGGGTGCTGGCCATCAGTGATGTTGTGTTGATGTTATTCAGATATAGTCAGAAGTCTGGTTGATATCTCTCTGGGAATGTCCGTGTGTGATGGCAAACAGCTGCAGCCAGGACTCTCTCGAATGTGCAGTGTGTGAAGTCATGTCCACGACAGTTATAGCACCTAGTGGACTTCACTGCAGACCCTGGAGCTAGAGCTCCAGTTTTAGCCCATATAAACGCTTTAACAAACTCTCTTAAACTTTTTCCAAATGATCTTCCAACTCACTCTTTTTCCTTTTCCATAAATGTACCAAGGGGTCACCAGTTGTGCTTATCCAGTGCTTGCTGTCTTACCCCAGTTTGTCTGTATTGAGTGGTCAGCTCCATTGGCTAGTGTTTTTGCGTGCCTACAAAACTCTTCAGGACGTTTTAGTGGCGCCTAAAAGCTCTTATGAAATTCTGGATGCACTTTTTGAGCAAGCTCCTCCTGAAAGGCTGAGACAACCGAAGGGCTGGATTTCTTCACGGATGGTCAAGCGGGACGGAAAGAAGTCTGAAAGAAAAACCAGTTGTTACCAGAGTGTTGCTAGAACATCTCAAATGGAGACTAGACTCAGGAGGAAACGCGTGCAGGAGAACGATTTTCAGACCTCTGAGGATGGGGTGCCTTCGGAAAGCTTGGGAAGAAAAACACATGTGGAGCTCTGGAAAAAGAGGGAGTGGGTTGACAACTCCCGGAACTCTCAGCAGAAGACGCTTCTTCCCGTCTGGAGCTGTTGGCAGGCTGTCGTCATGGCAGCAGGTTTGGTGGTGGCAGGGGTAACGGGGCTGTCCCATGCCTGGTATGTTTACTCCATCCATGAGAACCTGCTGTGGTTTTCACAGCTGGAGGTAAGCAGGAGCGCTTTGATGGGATTTTGCTCTTACAAAAGGTGGGGTGAGGGAGAGGCGAATCTAGCACCACCAGAACCTCTAAACATCTGCATGTGGCCTCCTAACAGTTTACCTAATCTGCAAATATGACGTGAGACTCTTAAGCTTGCAACATTTAAGTATCAGCATTGAAAAGTGAGGGTCCACTCTAGCTTTACATGACTTTTAATGTTCTTGAAGATCTTCTCATTGCTGGTTCTGCTGGTTCTGCTTCAGAAGGTCTGTCGATTTTCTTGTCGTCCGAGCTGTTCCCTTTCTACTTACTACTTTTTATTAGTGACGTTTTCTTGGCTTTTCTGTCTTTTGAACTCTTTATCTCTTGGCCTTTTTAATAGTCTACCTGTGCCTTCTTTTTTGCTGTTGGAGTTTTGGAGTACAGTCACATTTAAGGCCTTTAACAGACATTCTTCTCCAGAGCGACTTCCTAACGTACTTCTCTGTTTACTCAGGAAATACCCTCAGCTAGTTTATACAGACTAGGACCCAAAGATACCTCTAAGTTTAGATACTACTAAACACAAAAGCCAGTATAGAGACCAGAAAACTCAACACTACACTACTACTTCGCCCAAGTACTCTTGGAAGAGGTGGGTCTTGAGCCTCTGTCCAGACACCCCAGGGAAGTTTGTTCCATCACTTCGGTGCCAGGACAGAAAAAAGCCTGGACGCTTGTCTTCCGTGGATCTTAAGGGATGCCGGGTCAAGCCGAGCTGTACTTGAAGCTTGAAGGACTCTGGTGCTGATCGGCTTTTGACCACTGGCAGTTGGAGTTATTAGTTCACTCACTCAGTTCACTCTGTGTTGTTGATGTTGTCTTAATCTAATGTAAAAAGAACCTGTATGCTAGAGGTGTAATGCTACACAGAAGTCACGGTTTGGTTCACACTACTGGTTGACCTCACAGTTTGGTACCAGTTCAGTACAAAATGGGCGTAAAAACAAAAACGTGGTAATAACTGAGGATGCATATTTTTAGAAGACATTTTATTGGTTATATTGGCTGGTTAGTTATGTTGCCCCCATCTTCCAGTATTATTATTCCAGTATTAAATGAAGATCAAATGTCCACATGTTTAAATTTATTAAGAAAGACAAAGATATGTGTATGTGTGTGAAATATGATTTTGCGTTATATTCATCTCTTAATTTCATTCATTTCAAAATCATTAAGAAAAGTCATTATTCTGACCTAATAAGTTCCAATGTTCATGAAACAAAGTTTCCAATACCTGTTTTTATACCTGTATATGTCTAAAATATGTACCTACTGCATCTCTCCGATTTTTGATACAGTACTTGTGTCGTGTAATAAATTCACTCCAAATAGTAAATTACATTTATAAAAAGAGTCAAAAAGTTTTGGCTGGAAGTTGAAAGGAACTTTAGTGCTGGCTTTGTAATGGGTTCTGTTCCCTCTAGAGCTCGGCCTTTCCATTTATTACTTTCCATTATTATTTCTCAGGTGGACCCATAATGCATTTGCTCTGTGTTTTGAGATGATATATGTATATGCTTTGTGTTTCATTGCATTTTAATGAAACTGTGCAGAAACTTTGAAGACGAAACTGTGAACTTTGAGGCCGAAGTTGGGTCAACCCTCGTAAGCTGAGCTGTGCTGTTCATACACAGCTGTGTGATCATGTGTTTAGCTACATGGTTAAGCAGTTGATTACATTTGCATTTGTAACAGTGCAGGTGCCAGGAAGGGTTCTTCGGTTCACATAAGAACCCTTCAGTTGAATGGTTGAAGCTTGCAGAACATGCAGAGGACACATGTGAGTGACCCTTTTAATGGTCTTAAGAAGTGCCTTTACTGATGTAAAGGTTTTTCTAAATGGACAAAAGTATTGGGACATCTGCTCATTCATTGTTTCTTCTGAAATTAAGGCTATAAAAATAAATAAACTATCCTGCCTTTGTTGGAGTAACTGTCTCTACTCTCCAGGAAAGTCTTTTTTTTTTCTTTTTTTTTGGGGGGGGCATTGCTGTGAGGATTTGACTGCATTTACAGGCATTCATGACACAGGCATTAATGAGGTCAGGATGTTCCTCACCTCATCCCCAACTCAACCCTAAAAGTATTAGATGAAGCACCAACTATCATTCCAGAGAACCCAGTTCCACTGCTCCATGGCTCTGCAACGTTGGGGGCTTCATTCCCTTCTAGACCACACTTGGCATTAGCTGGGATGGTGCTAATAGGTTCAAATTGCTTCAGAATCTCTTGTTCTATTGACAGTACTTTTCTCTACAGGGGCTAGACAAGCTGTATGTGGACTTTTGCAACTTAAACTAGCCAAATGCTTTTATTGGAAGGGGTGTCCACAAACATTTGGACTTATTAATCTGGAGTTTTTCAGGTAGTGCATCTTGTGTCTGACTCTCTGGCTGTCTCTCTTACTTCAGTCTCAGCCAGACTCTTGACACCAGTCTCGTGCATGCCCTTCTGGGTGTACTGGTGAAGTAAATTTTACAATGGTCTCATCTTTATGTTAATCACCAACCAAAATATTGGTATATTGTTGGAAATTAGCCCCCAGTTCACATCTTTCCTTAGGGGAATTATATATCACCTCATTGCTCCTAGGATGACTGAACTTTGCTGGAGATTTATTCCAGCGTTCTGCACGTCTGAGAGTGTTTATATGGTCATGCTGAACTGAGAGGGGTCACCATATAGGCTCCTTTAATAAGTCAACAAAGTTACTGCACCCATTTGTCTCTGGACTTTTATTGCATCTCCTGCGAGACTTTCCCACTGAAAGATTTATGCTGACGCTCGTTTGAAAATAATACATGGCTTTATAAGTATCTTTTTTTCTTATACAGCACAGACGCTGTGTGAGGAACGGATCCAGAGTTGCTGTTTTATTTCCTCTGCCTGTTTGATGACATTGCGTTTGTCTCGTCTCGCACGGCAGGAAGTCGAGCGGGAGATCTCCTTTCGGACGGAGTGCGGCCTCTACTACTCCTACTACAAACAGATGCTGAGGGCTCCATCTGTACAGGAAGGTACGGCCGTTTGTTGGCTTGGTGATCTTTAGAAGTGCTGGTTGGCCAATTTAAAACATGTCTGTGTTCACAGTAGCAGCCTCACAGTATGGCATCCTCAAAGTCCACTCGGGCTGATTTTTGCTTTGTTATATAAAAACATGCAGTTTGATGAAAAAGGCTAAAGCGGAGAGCTTGTTTTACCCACAGCTTCCAGTAGTGGAGTTATTTTAAGTTGAGTTGGTCATTTTGACTGTGCAGATGGTTTTAGGTGTAATGGCTTTAAACAGAACCCTCACCTCCATGTTTACTGATCTCTAACTTTTGCTATATTGGGGCATGTCTAGACTGACTGTCAGTACTTCAAAGCAAAATAGAAACCCTTATATGTATTTTTACTTAGACTCTTAAAAACAAAGGTGCTACAAATTGTTCTTTGAGTGATGCAATAGAAGAACCACATGTTTGTAGGTTGTAAGACCCTCAAATTGGTAAAGAACCTTTACACCAAGCTTCTTAAAAGTTTCCTGATGTATTTTGTGTGTCGGGGTGGTAGAGTTAAGCTGGACAGACCCAAAAAGGTTTACATTTAATAGACAGTCATTTACATTAAAAGTAGAGTTCAGTTGAATTTAACACAACAGCATGTTCAGTTAAATGTTAGTTGAATGTCAGGTGAGCATCTAGCTTGGCTTGGGGGAAAAAGCTGTCTTGGAACCAGCCAGCTCTGGTCTTCATGCTTCTGTACCTCCTGCTGCTGAGCAGCTGTGAGAACAGGAAGTGGCTTGGGTGGGTGAAGTCCTTTAAAATCCTCCTGGTCTTCCTCAGACGGCGGCTGGTGTATAAATCCAAAAGGTTTAGAAGCTGAACCCTGATGATGTGCTGGGCTGGGTGCATCACCCTCTGCAGAGCAGTACAGATCCCGTACCAGGTGGTGATGCAGCCGTCAGAGTGCTCTCCACAGTGCAGGGGGAAAGAAACACATGACCCCAACATGATTCAGAGCCTCTAATCAAAGCAGACTTGCCAATGTTGTTATTATTAATATTATTATTCATATTATTATTATTTATTATTATTATTTTTTTTTATTTGTATTTTTTTTAACACTGCTGCTGTTCTCCTTTGTATGTGTTCATATACTCTCCCTTTAACACATACTACCATGTGTGTAGCCATATAATCCAGCCCCGTCCAGTCTGTGACATGGAAGCAACGAGGAGCAGATTATACAAATCAATAATCATAATCGGGGTCAAATGTTCAATTACTCGTGATATTGATTTGAGGTCATATTCCCTAGCACTAGTGTGACAGGGTGGTAAGTTGAACTAAGGGATGCAAACCGATCAATACAATTATACAAACAACATATATATTTTTTTTTTTTTGTAAGTAAATAATAAAAGTATGTAAATAATAACATAAAAGCAATCAAGTTAAAAAGTAAACATTTATTTGGTGACAATTTAGATGCAATTGTTACTTACTTCTTTTAATTAAAAAAAATATGCTTATAAATAGTGTGCTACTCTTTAGGAAATAGTATATATCATGTATATTATGTTAAAACGATTGGTAGCTTTAAGCTTTTGAAAATGTGGCTTTTGCAAATGGCACCTATTTTGTAGAATAACTCGGTAATAAATAATTTGATTTAAATAAAGAAATAAACTGTTATGGCTTTGACAGAATCCCAGCCTTTCTAGTATTGAGTGTGTTTCCTTTTTGTAATATTTGAATCAACTTCTCAATGTCGGCTGCACTTCTCAAAAGCTTCCCCCGTTAATCTGCATCGGCTTTGTTCTTTATGTTATTCCAAGTTCAATCGCCCAGCAAATGGAAAAATGACTGAAATATGAATGAACTAACGAGCCGACCAGTTCTGCTGCTCTGGCCACTTTGTCTGCTTTCCGTTATCATTTATGTAATACGAGAGCGGTCGGAGGGAGTGTTTTTATTATGTAACCGTGGGGAGTGTGTTGGTTATGTCAAACCAAAGCGAAAAGAAAAGGCAGATGGAAAAAACAAAGCTATGTGTGAAGAGGCATGAGCTTAATCCCTTAACAGCCTTATTCGGAATGAGCTTCTCTTGTGCTCCGGTGTGGAATAACATTACAATTAGGCCATTGCCCATCAAGAAGAGAATGTCTGTAGCGGCAACAGTGCCTATGGCTGTTCTCTGGATGCTGCGTTATCGTGCCCGAGCGATCGGGCATTGTGCTGTAATAGGCTGGGAGCATGCTTGGAGCAATGTTTCTTTATTGAATATGTGTTGGTATTGAGGTTACTATTAAGACCCCCATAGCTATTGGTGAGGGAGAGCTGTATAGCTTGGAGCCCATACTCAAAGCTGTGTTTTTCTTCTGTGTGTGTGTGTGTATGTGTGTTCATGGCAGGTCTGTATGAGCTGGTAAATGACAACACTACAGAGTCTAAAAGGACTATCAATATTCTGCAGCGCATGAACATCTATCAAGAGGTGTTGCTAAGCATCCTCTACAGAATCCTACCCATTCAGGTAGGCTGATGTTGCTATGGCAGCAACATCAAAGTAATCGACTGCATCTGTTTTAACATGAAGATTTTGTCATATTTATACATATTTATACATATATATATGTATATGTGTGTGTGTGTGTCTATATAATGTGTATGTACATTTACAGGACTACCTGGAGCCTGTTTATTTCTACATTTACACCGTGTTTGCTCTACAAGCAGTGTACGTTCTAGCTCTCTTCCTCACCAGCTGGATGCTTAGCGACTCGTGGCTGGCTGGAGCACTCACCGGAGTCTGGTACATCCTCAACAGGTACCACACACACTCACACGCAGGCGTGCGCACACAAGCAATTAAAATTCCCTTACAAACCAGCGCCTTCATTGTTATTCTGAGGGGATTTGAAGACAGCACACCAAGCTTTTTGAAAAATTCCACTGAGCTGAACCATAAGACACTGCAGTCACTGGACTGCAAATGAAAAGCTTATTTGGGGAATTAGTTATTAATTGCCCTCAACTTCTATATTAGTTAACTATTAATTAGGCTTAAGATTAAGTACTTAGTTACAGTTGCTGTATGGACACATAAAGTCAGTAAAGACTAATCATAATATGTGAATATGTGGAGGTTAAGGAAAGTGGCCAGGAAGCCAGAAGGACTATTTTTTTCCCTACGAGGTTGTACAACAGGGAAAACATAGCTATAGGTCAATAGATTAGATAACACATCATTAGCCTAATTGATGGCAATTAAGAATAATTATATTGTATTAGTAGTTTCATGTTTTTATTTTGCCCCATGATACTTTCTATTAAGGTAAACACATGGATCAGTTCAGAGAGATGGTAATATGCTGGAGTTAGTAGGCTGTTAATGGATGTATATGATTATGATTAATGAGAAGCTAAACTGAAGGGTCTATGTAATCTGTCCATCCATCCATCTTGTTATGCGCTTCTTACTGCATCCTGGAAAGGATGGTGGGTTCGGAGCTTACCCAGAATTATTGGAAGCAAGGCACGAATACCCCCCGGACCCCAAGGACGAATACCCCAGTTTTATATATATATATATATATAGTTAACTGTAATATATATAGTTTCCATTATATAGGCCACCCTGCAATGGACTGGTACCTTTTCCAGTGGGTATTTGTGCCTTGCTATCAATGATTCATATATTTATATAAACAGCATTGGTATTGATGCATGCTGACGGCTTTGTCATGTTTGTGTTTGTACAGGATAGACACCACCCGTGTGGAGTTCACCATCTCCCTGAGAGAGAACTGGTCTCTGCCGTTCTTCGCCTTACAGGTCGCTGCCATCACCTGCTACCTGAGACCCCAGCTCAGGCCTGCCCACCAGGTACAGGGGGAGAAAATTGACACACTCTTACGGCGTCTTTATACTAGTAGTTCGGTTTCCTCTGTCCAGGCAAGGAAGTGATACACTGTTACATTTCAGTCCTGGTTTGCTTTGTGCCCATACTGACATATTTATAGTAAAAATAAATATACATTGTAATCCTTATAATCTAACCACTGGATCTTTAAACCTGTCTTTGTCTTGATGGCAGTATTAAACCATGATTTTGATAATGTACACATGCAGATTTGTCCACAGAACGATGTGTGTTAAAGCTGTAAAATGTAGCTTTATTGTGGTGGCATTTCAACTCGCTCAAGTCTGTACTTCACTGAGGCCACTACCCTAATCAATACAGTTCTAATTTTGAAATGTAGTAAATCATCATGTAGTGTAGTAGTGTGGTAGTGTATGGTTTGGGACACAGCCCCGCTAAACCAAAGCATCAGACAGAAGAAACTAAAGCACAGAAACGCGGGCAGGTCTGCACAGAGACTCGCCCGTAATGAAGGTCTGCTTGTTTGGTGCACACCAGAGTAGGAAAGGCAGCGTTCACACCTACTCTAATGAACCGCACTAACAGCAGTCGCACCAGGGTTGGTTTTAATTGAACCAAAGCTGACAGGTGTTAACACACCCTTATGCTGCTTTCACACTAAACATGAAAAATTAACTGCTGTGCTTTCAAACACATTAGTCATCGGCTGGGTTTCAACACAGCCAATAGGAGAGCAGTGGGTGTGGTCTGGTAGGTCCCTCACATATGGAGGATAAGCTAGTTATCATGAATAGCTGTACAATACTCGTCTGAAAATTTGTTGGGATAAAAAAAATCCTACAGAG
Organism: Salminus brasiliensis; assembly: GCF_030463535.1. Lineage (NCBI taxonomy): Eukaryota > Metazoa > Chordata > Actinopteri > Characiformes > Bryconidae > Salminus > Salminus brasiliensis. The sequence continues at coordinate 20,765,351 of NC_132902.1, forward strand.
AGCACCGCCCACTTTGTGACTAACCGGCAAGCAGTCCGAATACATTTACATTGCATTTACATTTAAGGCATTTAGCAGATGCTCTTATCCAGAGCAACATACAAAAGTGCTTTGCTATTTACTTAAGAAAAACCTTAGCTAGTTTGAATAGACTAATAATTCAAAGATACTCTAAGTTTAGACATTACTAAGCACAAGTCAATAGGGTGACCATAGTACTCTGCTATTTGTCCAAGTATTCTCTGAAGAGGAGGGTCTTCAGTTTGCGTTTGAAGACAGCGAGTGACTCGGGCGTTCGGACACCCAGGGGAAGCTCGTTCCACCACTTTGGTGCCAGGACAGAAAAAAGCCTGGACGCTTGTCTTCCATGGATTTTGAGGGATGGCAGGTCGAGCCAAGCCGTACTTAAAGCTGGAAGGGCTCTTGGTGCGGATCGGCTTTTGACCATTGCCATCAAGTATGGAGGGGCTGGTCCGTTCTTGGCCTTGTAGGCCAGCGTCAGGGTTTTGAATCTGATGCAGGCAGCAGCTACAGGAAGCCAGTGAAGAGAGCGCAGCAGTGGAGTAACATGGCTAAATATCACAGCGTTACCTCGTTCAGTGTAGAACCAGCTTTTAAAATAAAGGTGCTTCAAATGGTTCCTTAAGCAATGCCATAGAAGAACCTGTACGTAACAGAGATGTGAAGAACTTTGAATTTAGATCTCTATATTAAACCTGAAGCCTCATTCCCCAACTTATACAGTTTTTGCAAAATTTTGGACATTCCCCAGTGTTTACCTATCTGGGATCTGTTCAGTTTACGAGGACAGTGGGATCCTTCATTATAAGAGCACAGCTGTGAACAGTTCCAGAATCTGAGATAGACTGTTTATTAGGTCTTTTCTTAGGAACAAATGTACGGAAATTCTTAGTAAGATCTTGGTGAATGATGGAAACGCTCAAAGAACTATTTAAAGCACCTTCATTTTTTAAGAGTGTAGATGAGTTTACAGTGGGGTGATGACCTCGGAAAAGTGGATTTGCAGCATGAGCCGAGATGAGGTGGCGTCAGAGCAAAGAATGCCTTTTCTAAACTCCGGGCTGAAGTATGAAAGAGCTGTTTGTAGCGTTTGCTGAAGCGTGCGAAGTGTTTATTCTCTGATGAACACGTTTGTTCTCTTGTGGAGGTGATAGCAGTCTGTTTGGGCCCTTCAGACAGATGGTGCTTCAGTGGAAGAATTCTCCTCCGCACCTGGGCTTGAGACAGGGACCTCATGTGCTGGTGTATGTTTGGGTGTCTGGGCAGTTGGGGTTTAACATCTTGTGTTTGTGTGTGTGTGTGTGTATGTGTGTGTGTTCTCTGCACAGAGGGTGGTGCTGTGGCTGGTGTTTGTCTGTACACTTTGCTTCTGTCTGACATGGCAGTTTAATCAGTTCATCCTGCTGGTGCAAGCCCTCCTCATCTTTACTCTCGACGCCTTGGACTTTCTGACAGCTGAGCAGGTAATACACACTCTTGCGCACACACACGCACACACATACACACACTCTCACTCCCTTAACCCTCTGGAGTCTATGAAACGTCCTGGCGTGTCAGATTCTGTGTTTCTCAATGTTTCTATTAATATATTTGTGATGAAACACACCAGAAGCAGAAATACGGTTCAAACACTCCCTGAATCTGTAGAGCCCGGCCTTTCAGTTGCGTCTCATTGCCAGATTGTACGTGACTCACATTCATGAGTTATGAGGCTGTGAAGAAGGTTCGAGATACTCGTCTCTGCCTCTTGCCATGTCTAACTGATGGATTTGTGCATCGGTCATCTGCCTCTCGTCTGTAATGGCTATATTCATGCGCCCGCCAATGGGTTTGTGTGACACTGCCTCTCGCCGTATTCGGCCTATCGTCGTTTATATACTGTTGTATTCATACGTTCCACTACTTTTGTGAAGCTGAATCTCTGGTGAACCCATTTTAGGCACCAAAACTATTGGTCCATATGAGTAAAGGAATGTTTTTGCCATTTCTAAAATCTCAGTTACAGGTTTAGTGTTAGATTATCTCTTCACACAGTGAAGGTCACATGGGGTGTAATTATACAAAGAACATTTGAGTATGAAACATGTGGATATTATCTTATATGCAAGTGCCTTTAAATACAATTTAAGAGGGTATGCAAAAGACTCCAGAGGGTTCAAGGTCAACTCAAAACAGTCTTCAAATTATGTTTAACCACTTAAAAAATATAAAACCCCATTAGTAGGTCCACACTTAAAGGGTCAATATCATGAAAGACATCTTTTGGAAAATGCATTTTATGAGAATTAGATATTTTTCTGTAATTCTGTTAATAAATGCATGTAGTATTAAAATGTAATATTATTAAACTCCTTATAGTATAGTACTTAAATCCGAGTTCTCTTTCTAAGTAGTTTAAAGCGCAGATCACACTTCATGACTTTAGGGGGAGCTCAGGAGCAAGAAATACCAGTTCTCCATTATCCTTCTTTAAGGGATACATCTATGATGCATATATGGGCAACATACAGACGCAGGGCACATTTTAATGCTAGGGGTGAACGAGCCAAAAGCATGTCCTCACGGGTGTCTTGCTGTCTTTGTGCAGGTGACGTCTCTGTACCTGGTGCAGGTGGTGAGTCTGCTGTGTGTGTGGCTGCTCCAGTTTTGTAACTCCATGATTCTGGGCTCTCTGGTGCTCAGCTTCATCGTGGCCGTGCTCTTCATCAAACACTTCCAGGTGCGAGACTGACCTTCGCCTGTCCATTCACCATAATGCTGCATACCTGAATGCTGAACCCAGTCTTAAAGTGATGATTTAGCAAATTAACAGTAATTTTGTGTTTAATTATGAGGTATGTGTTGGATGATTATCCGGTTCTATGGGCAGTTCTCTGTTCAGCTTCAGTTTTTTAATAAGTGGTTTGACATTTGCTTTCAGGATTAGCTGTGATTTTGTGGAATTCATTCTTCCTTCCACTCATATATTATTGCTGGAGCCACTGGCAGCAACACAACCCTAGATAGAGGATAGATCCTCCCCCAGGCTTTACAGTTGGCAAGGTGTTCTTTGCTGATTGTGGCTAAGAAGTTGTATTTTGACTTGATCAATCCAAATGTTGATGTTGTGACGAGGTCACTGTTAAGGTTTACTACTTATGACACTACACTGATGATTAGGTTGGAGTAAGCAACACCACACAGTGGAGTGGTTTACCACTCTCTGGACTCCGCTAAACCTTTCTGCCTGCAGGTGCTTGGCAGTCATATGGGGGTTTTGATATGTCTATGTCTTACCAGCATAGTAGCAGTTATTATTGCCTTCCCCTACCCTGTGGGCATTAGTTATTGTCATTCTTAAATTTTTATTTATTTATTTAAATTTTGGGGGGGGGGTTTGTTGTTTTTTTGGTGCTGCCAGTTAACCCACTTATTCGTAGCTCTCTCTGGCTCTAGCAATGCTCCTGGCACAAGGAGGGTTAGGAATTACCACTTGCCTCCTCTGATACCACCTCTTTTCAAACTGCTGCCAAGGTGGCATCTCTGGGCAGGTGCCACGCACAGAGGAAAGTGCTGGGTCCCCACCTCCGCCGTACCAGCTAACAGACGTCTGTGGCGGCCAGCATCCCTTCAAGAGTGATGAGGGGAAAGGAAGCACGGCCAATTGTGCTTTTTCAGATTCCAGCTGCTGATGGAAAAGCAACATGGCTCAGGATTCAAACTCGCGACCCCAATAGCCATAGTGATAGCGCATTAGACCACATAGCTGCTCTGAGCACACGACAGCTCCTGATTCAAATTGATGATATTCCTTAGACTTGATTTGCCTCCAGAGGGTTTGTAGGGACTTTATAGAGAATTGAAAGGCAGAAACCCTTGCAAAGTGGACCTCAGATTGTTTGCAAAATAGGAAGACAAGGAAGGCAAGAACAGTGTAGGATGTGGTCCCTTTAAAAGTAGCACAGTGGTTCTGGAGCATTCCAGTATTTCGTCCCTGTCTGTGATGAATGTAAAAAGTTGACGGGACTTGACTTGACTATCTATTTTCTGTGTGCGACTCAGACAGGGCTGAAGACGGGAGGTTTTGTCGTTCGTGTAGGGAAGCTGGTTCTCCATGCCTTCCTGGTCCTCACATTAACTTTCATCATCAATTATTCAGCCAAGGTGAGCGCTGGGACATGTTCTACATCCTCTTCTCTGTAACCTGCAGGGGAACATCGTTTTTGCCCAGTTTTAACTGTCACCCAAGGCCTTGTGCTCTTTTGTCATCTCTCACTTTCTCAATCCCTCTCTCTCCCTCTCTCTCTCTCTCCCTCTCCCTCAACTCTTACCTTCAGCCTCTCTCTCTATTCAGGACATTTTGGAAATGCCTCACTTCTTCACCTTACATTTCATCACAATCGTGTAAAACCATTGTATCTCCAAAATGCCAACTTTACAGGAGATGGGGAAAACCCTTCTTAACCTTCAATGGAAGTCAATGTAAAGGGATTTGCCATCTGCCAGAGTCGCATTATGTCAAAAAATGTAAAACATCCAATAAACCCCAAAAAGTCCCATAAACCGTATCCATCCTCTTTTGTTATGTTTATTATGTAGAAAATCCTGCAGCTGAGATCCGACGAGCACATCTTCAAGTTCATAAAGGCTAAGTTCGGCTTGGGGGCCACAAGGTAAGTTCTGTGTTGGAGTTCCCCTCCTCTGCAGGCTTAAACCTTTTATCATCAATCAAGGCCATTAATGTAATGTTTTATTCAGGTTCCTGCTCTACAATGAGACTAGATGGATACATTAATCCCCTGTGATTTAAAAAGGTCTTGCTCCTGTGAAAAATGGCATCTGGAACGCAGTGTAATCTACTCATTCACTCGATATTACAGCTATTTCAGATTACACCATGCCCTCAGGACCATAACACTGTAACAACTGTTTCAGACCTCTACATCATGAAATATGGTGCTTTTTTATATATCCTCTATCTCTGCATCTCTCTCTCTCTCTCTCTCTCTCTCTCTCTCTCTCTCTCACTCACACACAGAGATTTTGATGCTAGTCTGTATCTCTGTGAGGAGGCCTTTGGCTTGTTGCCATTGGATACGTTCGAGCGTTTGGCCGGCACTTTGCTGGTTTACCCGTACCTCTGCACTCTCTCCGTTCTACTGATCGTGCTGGCACTCGCCGCTCTGTCCAATCTCAGGTACTCACTTAAGCAAACGAATAAACAAATAAACAAACAATCAGCCTCAACCAGCAACACTGTATAATTCACTAATGAGAAAACTACACCTGTGGAGGATGTAATATCTTTGGCAAAATAAGCCCCCCCCACATCGACTGGCTTCTGGCTTTCACTATATTAGGGCATATTTTAGTCTGATCTGGTTGCTTAAGGTTGACCATTCAAGTCAAAAACGTCCAAGAAGTGACAAGACCAGCCAAACACACCATGTATTCTCATTAAGAGCTTCTTAATCATGTCCACATCCTTTCAGACCCACAGCGCTGAGCTGTCTTGGATGGAGCTTGATTTTCTCCTCCCTCTGCCAAATAAAAGCTTTAGGAAAAGAATAGACGCCTTAAGCGCTGTTCGTCTGATGGGAGCAGTTTTTGGTGGTCTACCAAGTCGTACCAGGCTGCTAGGGGTTCCATTTTTTGCTGTCTTTTGATTGTGTTGGAAATTTAATCATCTTAGACTAGACCTTTAGATTAGATCTTTATATTCATTGCTGTTTAGAAAATAACTGATTAAGCTGCACCCAAAATGACAGAAACACGAAAACAAGGGTGGAGGTCATGGGTGGGTAGACGGAGTTAGTGTGGTCTATGGCACAGACTGCAGAGACAGTTGGACATGAGTAGCACAGCACGTATTGGAGGCTACCCTATGTGCAGGCATATGTGAAATTTCCGTTACACCTTAAATGGTACGGCAGTGTCCGACATATACTAGAGCCAGAATGTAGCCGCTGCCTTATTTAAGGAGGAACGTAAGATAATGCTAAGATACTGGCTAAAAACAGCAGTTCTCGTGCTCAATTTTAATTGCCTACTGACGGGACCCTTTCAGATTGAGTTGCTGACCAATATACACTACTAGATTTACCCTCCAAGTCGGAGAAAAAAAATAATATAATGTTTGATAAGCTACGGCTGGTTTGAACTGTGATCAGGAGGACAAAAATCTGTGTCTCCACCTCTCACACACTGCTCGATTCTCTCTCCAGCTGTCCACACTGACTAACCAAACATCTGCAGATTAGGGCCAACCAGCACCGACTCAGCCAGGCTGAGAATCGTCTGAATACCCTAGATTTAGGAAGAAACAGTGAATAAGCAGGTGTCCCAATACTTTTGTCCATATAGTGTAGCTTTGATCTAGAAACCAAAACAACATATTAAACCCACTTAACTTGCACTGCACCTTTTACCCCTGTGGTTCTATGAGGCCCTGTTGTGTATTAAGCTGAGGGTCACGTGGATTCCCTGCTGATATTCACCCAGTCAGACTTCCCCCTGCCTGGTTGATTATTAGCACTCAGCAAAATATACCTGGTAACCTTGAAAAATAATCTGACCATCAAACATGAAGTGTGGATCTTGGAGAAATAACGCTGCTGTCTCGCCGTGCTGTAGGCCTGTCCTTTACCCACAATCTCTCCTCTGTTCCCACCCTGTTTCTCATTTCCGTCTGTCTGTAACCCACACAGACGCTCGGCTCCTCGCTCGCTCGCTCGCTCATATGCACATACTCATAGAGCTTCATTTCAGATAAGCAGGTTAACCTTTCTCCTCTTCGAAAAAGACGACTGAGGAATAATCAGGTTTCTAATGTCACTGAGTTCTTTATTTTCCTCTGGTCATGTTTAATTCATTTGCCTTTCCTTCTTCACCTGGTTACAGAGAGGGCGGAGCTGTCCGAACGTCCGGAGACGGAGACGAGTCAACTTTCAGCATGCGGCCAGACATCGCCTACAATCTCCTACACACGGTCTTCTTTGGTCTGTTGGCTTTCTCCACCATGAGGTAAGTGGAAGCAGATTCGCGAATGCTTGTCTAGTCCCTGTAGAGAAGTATTGTCAATAGAATAGGACTGTCTGGAGTGTTCCTAATGTCAGGCATGGGGGCTAGAGGGGGTTGAGTAACAACCGCGGTAATAATCACTACACCGCAATGTAATATTTTAAGAGGGTATGACCGTATGTCTAACACTAAGCTCAAATGTGCACACACACCAACTAGATGGGAGTTTGATCTGCAAAGATGAAACTAATGACTTGCAAAACCATTGATGGAATTTGCACTCATTCTACAATCATATTTGTCCATATTGATGTTGTCATGCAAAAACCTTGTATCTCCAAAATAACTTTCACAGGAGAAGCAAAATAATTAAATAAATAAAAAACATAACATTTTGACACAGTAATAAGAACTGTCAGATTCATAATACTTTAAAAATGCAAAAAAAAGACAGAAATGGATATACAAGAGTTTTGCAGGACAGCGGCGATCTGCAACTTTGATGAATAAAGGCTGCTGTATGTGGAAGAATGCACTGTAACAGTGGTGCAGAAGAAGTGTGCAAGAGTGTGCCTTGCAGTGTTCTGCAGTAAGCGTATAAATTATAGAACAGTAGCAAAGTTCACACAAAGTAAAGTACTAATATTAAAGTTTTTCCCTTTAGATTCCCTCATGTTAACATCCCTTCCTTTCTTCAATTATTATTATTATTTCCCAGGCCCTGCCTACACACTCTCAGCTCTTTCTCTTTCTTGCTGAAATTCGATCTCTTTTATCTTATCAGTTTTTCTTGCCGTCGCTCAAACCAGTTCTAATCTTTAATCTCCATCTTATTAGAGAAAGCCACGAGCTGCAGGCCTTTCCTCTTTCCTTCTTCTGAAGAAACGATAATGCTGAGTGAATTATTTTTCTGAAAAAAAGTGCAATACATCACTCTGAATTTTTGGTCTGGCGTCTTCTGAATACTAACAGGTTGCACAGTGTGGTCTTGTCAGTGGATATCGTGTTCTCGTGTTCTCCATGTCTGGTGCTGTTTTTTCCATCACAAAAAAGCTCCAGAAACACTGCAAGGTTGTTTTTTCCTCTGGCCTCAGGATGAAGTATCTGTGGACCGGTCATATGTGCGCTTTCGCTGCCCTGGGGGTTTGTGGCAAGGAGGTGTGGGCGCTGTGTCTGAGAGTGATCCACTGCAACACTAAAGCTAAGGTTAGAGCACACACACATACACACACAGAAAATGCCATTCCACTGCAGTGCTAAAGCTTAGGTAAGAGCTCCAGGGGGGCCGTGTCCAGGCTGAAGTAATGCCTAGCGTTTGTGCAGTGGAGTAGCTGTAGATTCATCAGTAACAAACCTGGTCGTTGAGCTGCTCTGGTTGAATGCAGGTGCTGCAGGCCAGGTAACCCTAATGCAAGTGCGTTCTGGCTGTCTGTACCAGTCTTTTAACATGTGATGTGATGGGGTGGTCAGCTGAACATCATCTGCTGAGTGGTGTGGGGAATCAGTTGGCTGTACATGCAGATAAGGTCAGATAAGGAATCCTGTGGTATGTTTTTATTATTTTTAGCTTTTTTTGTATGTTTTAATCCAGTGGTGATCCTTCATGACCTCACTTCACTGGAATTGATTGATGTAAAGGGTTTTTAAAATATTAACTGGGCTCTTTAACATAGTCTAAAGCAGAAATTCCACCTTAAATTTGAGTCGTAGTTGCATTCTGGTGCCTGTAATTTCTGCACTATTTAAGGTGGAACGGAAAATTCCAGTAAGGACCTGGCGAGCTACTACAGCTTCACAGGGGCAGCCGTGTTTGTTTACAGTGTTATAAATGGCAGTGCTCTGAATCTGATGGCAGGAATGTGCTTCTGTTAATGCAAAATGTATGTGACGGGGTGGTAAAATGACCAGAAACACAGACGACAGAGCAGAACAGTGCTACCTTAAAACACATATATCCTAAACAAGTAGGACAGCAGTTTGTGGCCAGTTTGATGACCATCAAATCTGCCTCGCCTTACACAGATTCCAGGTCATCATGCCATGTCCAGTCATACAGGCTCAAATTTGCAGAGAAGCATCCAGCTCTGGTCCCCCTCCTTTTTCTCCCACCACCCCTGACGTTACCAGATATGATAACATCACAGCCATGGAAGAGAAGCAGCAGAGTCCATGTAAAGGTGGAAGTGTACAAAATAAGCTTACAGATTGTATCTCAGGCTGAAGCTGTATCTCGAGAGTTGCTTCACACCTCCTGTGTGATGTGAGTGGAGATTTAGTTCCAGTGAATGCTTAATATCAGATTTTCCCCAGCAGTGCAACAGCATGCACTTGCACGTTTCTCCACTAGGTGGCAGTGTAGTAATAATGTAAGTCTGAGAACCTCCAAAAAGAAAAAAAAAGAAAAACTGAAATCCATGCATTTCTATATTTTGTTCTTGCTCTGTGTTAAAGTGTTATTCCTGTGTTTTCACAGCTCAGGCTGGTCAGGTACTCCGTTCCGATCGTGGTCCTGGCGTTCCTTTATTACAAGGTAAGACATTTGTAGCAGGGCTATCATTTTTCAATTTGCATACTGGGCTAATCTGCGTGGCCAGCAGTACAGCGGGCAGCACTGCGCTGAGCTCAGACACCATGAAGAAAAGCTCACTGCAGAAACGCTCACACTCTCACACTTTTTGTTGTTTTTAAGAGGATTTGTGTTTTTCCCCCTGATGGGCTAATTCTGCTCCGTCAACAGAGTACAGACCATGCGCGCACACACACACACACACACACACACACACACACACACAAGTGCGTCCGAAGAAGTACAGGTGTGTGTGTATGTGTGTAACACACCTCATTTCTTACACTCTCTCTCATTCTTGTGCTCAATACTCTCTCTCTCTCTCTCTCTCTCTCTCTCTCTCTCTCTCTCTCTCTCTCTCTCTCTCACTTTTACCCTCTCTCTCTCTTTCTCTCTTTCCCTCTTTCTCTCTCTCTTTCCCTCTTTCTCTACACACACACTCTCTCTCAACCCCCTTCTTTCTTTCCTCTCTCATTCACCCTCTAACCTTAACCCTTTCTTCTCTCTCTCTCTTCCTCCCTTTTAGTTTCTCATTTAAATGAATTCAGTTCAAGCTCAAAGAACCTTTTTTGCTGTGAGCGTTTTTTTTTAGTGTTTTATTGTACATCAGTCAAAACACACACACACACACACACACACACACACACACACACACACACACACACACACAATTCATCAAGCTAATTCCTACATTCAGTCCTACGTGGGGCAGTGGGGCAGTGGTGGCTCAGCGGTTAGAGCGCTGGGCTATCGATAACAGGGCTGTGGGTTCGATTCCCGGGCTCGGCAAGCTGCCACTGTTGGGCCCTTGAGCAAGGCCCTTTACCCTCTCTGCTCCCAGGGAGTGGGGTTGGCTGCCCACCGCTCTGTGTGTGTGTGTACTCACTGCCCCTAGTTCACTAGTGTGTGTGTGTGTGTTCACTACCACAGATGGGTTAAATGCGGAGGACACATTTCGCTGTACAGTGACAAATATGAGAACCTTTACCTTTACATAATATTAGCCATGTACTTTACATTTACACTGTGATTATACCTGTGTAGTTTATGTAGATCACATCTCTCTCCTCTCTCATCCATGGCTGCTTTAATTTACTTACTCTTGTTCTCTCTGTGTGTGTGTGTGTGTGTGTGTGTGTGTGTGTGTGTGTGTGTGCGCGCAGTTTTGGCCCAAACTGTCAGAAGAACTATCTGAACTGAGGGAGTTTTATGATCCAGACACTGTGGAGCTGATGACGTGGATTAGGTAAGGCAAGCTAGACACAAACACACAGCAGTGGACAGACATGCGGTTTGAGACACGGTGTGAATGTCTGAGATCATTATCGTAGTAAAAAACACCACATCCAGCTTTTGTTAGCACTCCCACATTGATTGTGGGATTGGTTGCTTTCTACCGTGCTCGCTCCTCCTTAAGCCCCGCCTCGGCACGATCATTCTCGGACCCCATCACATGCATTTTGTAAACATGCTGAGAAGGCAGAGGCTGAGTAGGAGGCAGAATGTAGTCTTTAAGCATTTAAACACTTTAATGTTTACATTTTTGCTATTAACCTAAACTGCCTCAATTATTTAATATAATTTTATTTGTATATTTTTGCTGTCATAAAAACTCTTATCTCCAATTTGAATGTTTTTCACTTTTTGACCTAATTTAAATCTGGAAGTTATTCTTAAAATTCTTCTTCTTCAGATTTTACCAATAGAAATGCTCCAGAACGACTCTGCATCAAATCTTTTTACACTTTTAAATCTTTTTGACTTCTGTTGAAAATAAGGAAGGTTTGTTCCGTGTCCTGTAAAGTTGACATTTTGGAGATACCAGTTTTTTATATATATATTGTATATATTCATATATTTCTAGTCCACATTTGTTGTGCAAGTTCAGGGCTCTCATGTCTCATGGGGTTAGCTTAAGGGAATGTTGGATGGTTGCCAAAAAACAAATAGCTTTTCCATAAAATCTCCCAGTGCGATGATGTCCCATTATCACTCCGAGCTCCAACAAATTGGCTGTGTGAGAGAAGGTGTGTGTTTACAACAGCTGCAAAAAAGCCTTTGTTATCTATCGTGAAAAAGATTGTGGAAAATACCATGTTTCTCAGGCGCAGACAAAATAACTTGTTTCTTTTCTTTCACCGGAAACACACACACACTGACACACACACACAGACACACTCTCACATGCTCATGCACACTTACTCACACACAAAACCTGGACCTCGGCTGACCACAAAACAAAAGAGGAGGTGATTGGCCATTTCCGGTAAGCCTGAGCTTGAGTACCTGCGTTTTGTATGAGGAGTGGGCTGTTTTTAGGCGCTCTGCATGAATAAGACATTAGGTCCTGGAGAGAGCCCAGCGGCTGGCAGCAGCTTCAGCAGCCTTCTGGAGTGTGTTTTATCAATGCCATCGGACTGAGCTCAAATGAAACTGTATTTCTGTCCCACTGTTCTCGTTATTTTGTGTGTGTGTGTTAGGGCGACAGAAAATTGAGAAATAGGCAGTAGTATGTGGGTGTGAGTGAGAGAGAGTGCTTTTTCCATTCTGGCCTGTTTTTCTATCCTGGTCTTTTTATTTATTTATTTATTTTTTTGTAATTTTTAATAATTATTCACTAAATATTTAAAAAGAAGAGATTAATATAATTAACAGGACTCAGTATACCCAGTGTAACAGGACACTCTGGTGTATCTAAAGTCACCATACCCGAAGCCCTCCGGTAGATAGAGGGGTATAGAACCCTGCAGTACTGGTGGTGGACTTCTCTAGAGTGCTGCAGCTCCAGACAATATCTCTAATCTAATCATCCATCATCAGTAAGGTTGGGTACTGTTCATATTAGAACCGATACCCAGTGCTACTTTTGTCAGTACGGTCAGTACTTTGTCAGTAATTTCAGTTGTAATAAAAAGTCCAAATGCCTCAATTTCAACATTTTGTTCCTTTTATATATGAACATTTTACACACCACACAAAATATAACAGCTCTGTAACCCCCCCCCCCCCCCCCCCCCCCCCTTTCACAAAACCACCCCTATAGTCTCCGTTCTGTCTCCAGGGCATTAACATGCGTTTGGTATCTGGATAGGATCTGGATCCATTTTGACCGGATTCTGTTTACACTTGTCATCAAAATGCGTCTCCACTCTGAACAGACGAGATCTGGTTTTAATTTCCTGTGTAAAAAACAACGTACATCACTTCTGTGTTGCTTTCAATGAACAATGTTTCTAATCAAAACACCATGTAAAAAAAATGTTCTAGATGGTTCTCACATTCAGAAAGTGCAACGGGCTGTTTAAACCACAAAGGAACAAAATCTGTAAAACTGCTTTCATCTACCGGAAATCAGCACAAACCTACACAACGAAAGAGTGTACGTTGTTTTTTGCCAGATGTATTCCCGCTTGCCTGGCAGAATCCGATCACAAGAAACACAGTCCGCTGACACTCGTGTTTAATGTGGACGAGATCCGTCCCTGACCACCTCTGAGTATGGTTTACAGTGATCCGATTGTAATCTGATCACAGTGTGTTTTGGGGGTGTTTACACCTGTATTTTCATGTGGTTAAGTCGGTTAATGGAATGCTGTTAAAGGCAGGAGTAAACAGGCGATACGAGTCGTGGCAGCGGGGACAGATTAGTGTGTTTCAGTGCAGTTTTACCTCAGAAAGCATTTACGTATTCAGCAATAGTGTAGCGAGATTGTAAAGGCACGTTTGGCACCCGTGTGTGTGTGTGTGTGGTCTTCTCCATGTTTAATTTAAATCAGGAGTCATTAGAGGGGCGTGCCAAGTGATTGTGCTGGTTTTGCTGCATAACTGTATTACGCTATAGAAGACCGTAGCATGAATTTTAAGCAGTGTAGCAACTCAGAGACACGAAACGAAAGTGCCAGCTCAAAGTAAACCCAGGGATTTGTGTGTAGTGAGCGAAGGAAATGAGATCTAATGGCAAAATAAGCACATACTTCTATGTGTTTTTCCCAAATAGGATTACTTGGAGATGGTTCCCTGAAGATGTTGATGAAGTTGTCATTTCCTCACTTAAATTTTTGTCATTCATGGTTGGTTCAACTTCTTCAGCATTGGCCGCAGACATGCTGCTAACATTAGTGGCAGGTGTTGTGGGGGACCTGGCCTTTTAGGCTATTAAATACGATACATGATCAGCTTTTAGATATATCTTGTGTTCATCCAGGTGTTTGCTCAGGTTCAAAGAGTTGCCATGGTCAGCTTTGCATTTCACGTTACACGTTGTATGAATATTGTAAAGATAGTTGTCTGCTCAAGTGTTGAGACCACACTTGAGACCGCTTTTGGCTCTCCACCACCCTGACTGTGTTGTATTGAAACTGAAATTTGGCTCCAGTTGATTCTGTACTCGGTAGTACCAACATAATTTGGTCAGCACCCTTAAATGTAATTTCGGTACCCAACCCCTTATTATTATTAGCACCTGACTTCACTAATGCTCCCATGGCCCAATGCCATCTAATCCACATAGGTGCAAATGGTCCAAATCTAGTTTAAGGCCTTTGCAGAGGAGTAGAAGCTGATACTGCAGCAAAGGGAAAGCAAACTCCCTGTTATTACCATTCTTGATTTCAAAAGCAACTCTGGAGGAGCAGGTGTCCACAAACTTTTGGACATGTAGTGTACCATATAAATTGCTGCTGTTTTTGAATCGTTCCTGGATTATTTGTCTCATTTTGCCACAATTTTTACCCATTTAAAGAAATTCCGTCTGTAAATTATTACGTTATTCTGTAACACATGATAAAACAACTGGATACAAGTAGAAATGTTTAAAAAAAAATTAAATAATTAAATAGTAATTTTAAATAACTTAAAAAAAGGCAAATTTTAGTGTAGCCATGTTTTTGTATGTGTATATATTTAGGAAAATTAGTGCATGTGTTTGTACTGAACACCAAGGGAGATTCTATGTGAGTGAGTGACTGAGAAAGTAACAGAGCTAGCGAAGTGTGTGTGTGTATGTGTGTGTGCTGTAAAGTAAGATTTGACATCACATGACACAGGTTTTCTCCCTTCTAAGAAAATCCAATTTGTGTTGGAGATTAGCGTGTGAGTTCTGTTGGCTGCTGCGGCTGCTGTGGCATTAAGCCTTTTCTCCACGCTAATTACCTCGCAAATGAAAGAGTTAAGTGCCGATCGCCTTTCACCAGACCTCACCACTGCCAGAAGCCCCTTTGTCTCCAGCATCGATTCGCTGTGTGCTGTGTGTTCGTCTGGGAGAATGGTGGGCGGGTGGGTGATAGGGTTGTTGGATGGCTCACTGAAGAGTTCAGAGAGACCGCTCCCTATTCACCCATAGCCATGAAACAGAATACACTGCCTATAATGAACCATTCATGGGGTTCGAGTCAGGACTTTGACTAGGTGAGCTTACCCTTGTACAATGGATCATTGGCTTGCTGCGTAACCCAACTGCGCTTGAACTCCGGATCACGGGCAGATAACCAGCAAAAAATTATGGCTCTGTCAATTAATAAAGTTTTCCAGTTCCCATCCCCGTACCATCACACTACCTCCACCACCATGTTTGACTGTTGCTGCTCTGTACTTATCATGGAATGCAGTGTTAGCTTCACGCCGGATGTAACGTGAGCTGTGAAATTTAGAAAGTGCATGAGAAAATGTTCTCTTAATTGGTGAGCTTCAGATTAGTTCATTAAATGTTGACTTTTTCAGGGCAGCAGCTTGCTCACAGGCTTCATTAAGCATTATCAGTATCTGGAGCTCCTCTCACTGGGGCCCAAAGCAGGGTTGAAATAGGCTTGGATAGTTCCCCTTTTTGGCACAAGTGGAGCAAGGGCGCTGTGCAGAAAGCTGACTCAGAGTTCGATGCCAGTGCAGAAGGGCCAGTAGATTCCTCATTGTCATGCAAGTAGGCCCTGGCTTTTTAATTCTTAATAAATGTTTGTAGAAATGGCTTCATAGCACTTTCTCTTTTCTAAATCTGATACTGTAACACTGGCCATGGGCAGAGGCCTGATATATACTGATATATATGCTGTTATTTAAAAGTTTGGAGTTGGGGCTTTTTCCAAAAAACAAACAAAAAAGTGCGATGTGTTGAAGATGTTGACGAGAGCTGTAGGTGATTCTTAAATGAAGCCAAAAAAACGCCAAGGATCCTACTCCCTTAAACCCACATACCCCACCCACCTCATATTCACCTTATACATACTCAAATCTTAGACGCAGCTCTTACAAATCCCCTTTAATGGTAGTGTAAGCAGACGTAATGGGATGTGTGAGGTCTGAGGACCGTGAAGATACAGATGCTTTAATGCCTATTCATTCACACAAGCAATGTAAGCATCAAGCAGACGTCTGTGAACGTACAAGACATGTGGCTAAAGTAGTAGCAGGGAGTATATTATGGTGGGTTACAGCTAATTCGGATGGATGAATTGGTTCCAAAGTAATGAAATAAACAAAACCCCCTGCCTACCCCCATTTACTAACCTGGCATGAGTACAAAAGTGGCTCTCGCCCATTACCTGGTGTGTCAATGCATAAGGACAACTACGCCTACTCTTACCTGTCCACCCGGAATTAGAAAAGAGTATGAAGAGTAGTATGAGGAATAAAAGCATTGATGAAACTAAAGCAAGGCGTAAGACTAAAACTTCCTGTTAAAACAGTTCGTAAGCTTAACCCAACATAGCAAAGGGCCGACAGCCACACCAAACGAAGCCTTAAACCTCCCAAGCCCGGCCACTTTTTTCTTCCACATCACTCCGCATATGAACCCAAAGTCCCGCCTCCACTCCTCAAACGGCGCATTCCAATGGCAGAGAAAAGAGCATGTCACACGCAGGGAACACAAAAAACTTTCAAAGCAGAGTAGTGGAAACAGGAAGAAATAGGGGGAAAACAGAGAAACACCAGCACGCTAAGACACAATAAATAAATAAATAAATAATAAAATAAAATAAAATAAAATAAGTAATAAATAAATATAACAGGGTTGCACTCTCAGCTTCTATATTTTTATGTCAGAAATGGCTGCCAAGGCCCTTGAAGGGAGAATCGTATTCTCTAGTTTAAGACATTGCATAAGCTCTTTGATCCATTGAGAGTAAGTAGGGGGAAGAGGAGGATCTTTCCACCTGAACAATATTACTCACCTACTTAACAAAGTGCAGAAGGCCAGTCTGTTGCATTTATAGTTGCATTTAAATGAGCATCTAGCAGCAGAACACCAAATAACGCAGCATAGGAAGTGTAGTATTAGAGCAAGTATCAAAATAATGCTCAAAAAATGTAAAATGTATGTAATACATCTGCAGGATCTTGTTTGCACCCATCACTTGTGCAATCCAAATTTGATCTGATTTGACAGACTGACTGTACTCTTATGAAGTCGGACCTTACTACCTTAAATTGTATAACACAATATTGTTGATAGATAAAAGAAACTTGTTTAGTCTGAATTATTTTCTGAAACAAGGTCATCTAAATCCCCTTCCCGCTTTTTGTTTAAGCTCGTCTAAAGTTGTCAGCTTATATGAAATTAAAAGCTCATAGATCCTACCTAGAGTTTGCTTGAAGATTGTCTCCAGATTAAAAATGGAATCTAACAAAGAATTGGGAGGATAGAAAGGAAAACAACCAAAATGGGAGGATTACAAAACTACAAAAAAATGTGATCTAGGAATATTACATTTGTTCCCCGGTTCTTCAAAGGATGCGGAAGGATCTAAATAAGAGATTTATCTTTTGATGTTCTTATTTAATCAGAGTTCTGAGTAATAGACACATACATGTCTTGTATGACGTTGTATATGTTTTATAATATATAAATCTACATTGTTACAAGTTATAATTTAATTTAAAAAAATGGAAAAATGAAAAAAAAAAAAAAAAGAAACAAATCAACTTCGAGCGGTTCAGCAGGGCTACGGCACTGACGTAATGATCTAAGGATTGCTAATGGGAATCCCAGGTCATGCTGCTTGCCATCAGCAGCCAGAGCCTGAGAGCGCACAATTTGACTGCACATGTATCTAATGAAGCATGTGCTAGCCTTCACCCTCTCAATGTTGTGGGCAGTGCAAGTGTTTAGTTGGTAAGCATAATGAGTGGGTTGGGCAGTTGGCCTTCTAAATCGGGAAGGAAAACTTGTTAAAAATATTAAAATATTTTTAGTGACAAGTCATTCCAAAGTAAAGAGTTTCCTTCTTTTTTGCATTCAAATGAACTCTTTCCATTACATAATTTGTTTAAACACAATGCTACAGTCAGAATTTAACAACCCACCACATTACTTATATGAAACTAAAGCTGTTTTATATTTAATCATTTTATTGAGCTGTTTACCCCAAAAAACAGGTACATTCATCTGTGTACAGGAAGAATCTCCACTCCAACAAGAATCCACAAGCTGTATGAACCTGAGTGCGAGGCTGCAATTGCATTAAACTCTAATATATGGAAACTTTACAGAAGGAAAACACATTATTAACTTTAATGTAATTAATGTAAGAGTTTTTTATTTTACCCCCAAGTAGCTTTAGGTCATTTCTATTGGTCCATTTATCATGAAATACTCAGCATATTAAGAAAGTGGCTGCTGTGAATAATGGGATTAATTGTGAATTCATTACTTTAATAATTTGAAAGCCTCATTCAAGAAGAATTGTAATGCGATAGTGTTAAAAGTCCTGGTTGTTCTTATGGTTATTAATGTTAGGCTACATTTGGCCACTGTTGTTGTCACGTGATCAATTTTGTGTCACTTTTCATTCATTACAGAATCAAATGGGATTTTTATTTATTTATTTTTTAACTAAATTGAGACCACAACTTTTTTTTACTATCCAGTTCAAAATGTTCTGCTTGAATTAGTCTAATATCAATACTTGGATTGGTGCCGTCTCCAGTTTAAAGCAGCTGTGGAATGCAAAGGAGCGAATGTGCTCCAAGCAGTGCAGTCCAGTCCTCTGTCCACTCAGTGCGGATTAAGTGTTATTTGAATTAAGCCGTGTGAATAGAGAGCTCTGCAGGAGCATTAAGATGTGTCCGTCTGCAGAGTTTTCCCCCGAGCTTGCCTAATGTGGTGTCGAACTCAACTGTTGGAGAGTGCATGTGCATGTGTATGTGTGTCTCTCCTCAGTGTGACTGATCCTTGGCCTTTCCTTCTGACTGCCTCTGTCCCACAGATCCGAGCTCGTTCTTTGTCAGCGGCGTGACGCTCTGTCATCATCGTCAGCCTTATCACTCCGCATGTCTGTCTGCCATATAATTAATTTCCTCTCTATTGTTTTGCGATTTTTATACCGCACATCCTCTTTGTTAGAGGGGAAAAACACAGTTATTTCCGAATGCTGCCTTGTTTTGGAATAATGAAGACAAATTAGCCTTTTGTTTTCTCCGGAGGAAGAAACTTTCGCAGCCCCTCAGAGCATGGGTAATTTATGTTCCTTGAATGAACAAAGATGCTTTTCTTTTTTTTTTTTTTCCGCTGCAGATTCTCTGGCTTTTTTCCCCCCCCTTGTTTCGTGTATTTCTCCATCCACACATCCCTCCAATTTTCACTCCCGCACTGATTGTCGCTCACACAGTTTTCTTCTTTCCTGCTTTTTAATTTGGGCAAATTAACACTTTTTTTTTTTGCCTTGGGAGGGTCCTCACTACCGCAAAGCTTAAGCAACTGTCTGTGGCCTACCTTACCTCCAGCATTCTTTTACACCCCCTGAAGCCCACACAATCATTTGCCCTTCTTTTGCCATGTCTTAACGAGCCCATATCCTACATTTTTCAGCCTATTTTCATCCATTAGAATTAAAAGGTGTGTTAAGGCCAATAAATACACTGATGTGCCATATGTCTTGGGACAGGAACTAGTCATCGTGTCCCATGACTTTTGCCATGTTCCATGGAAGCTAAAGATATGTGTTCGCGGTCTCCTGCATTGAACGTGGATGTGATTTCTGCCACTGTCCACTGTGGGTGGTAATGCCTTCTATGATGTTTTCCCGTACAATTCACATCGCCTTGTTATGAGCATACTGGCCAGTGTTCAGACCCTAATTTAGCTAACACCTTCACAACTTATACAAATGTGGGCATTCCCAACACTTCATGATCAGTTTTCATGGAATCATCTCCCCTGACTTGGGATACTATCCCTTGGGATAATATCCCATGGCAAGTCAGTGTATGTAAATGCCCTCTGTTTTGATTGGCTGTACCTTATTCATTAAGTAGCCCAGGCTGAAACACTCAGTAGCACATTTACACTTACATATATTTATACATTGACATTTTTTAGCATGTTGAACAGGTAGGTGAATGTGTTGGTAGGAGTCTTGTTCAAGCACTCTTACTGGTGTAGTGTGGTGTGCTGGCCCAACTGGAGAATCAAACCCTAGTCTACCATGAGGAAGGTGGTGTTGTTACCCACCATGCTACATCAACCGCTTAGCACTCTTACAGAAACACTATGAACAGATAGGGCTAATTTAAAAGAAGCTATTTTCCAGTGTTCTTTCCTTCTGTGGACTGAACAGTGATTGTTGTGAAACATTTAGGATGGACTAACAACTGTTTTCTTGATTAGTTGGTCCATTGTGATTTTGATTTAAATTGATCAATTATCTGTCTGTTTGTCTGTCTATCTGAATATCTGTCTGGCAGTTTATCTATCTGTCTATCTGCCTGTCGGTTTATCTATCTGTCTGTCTGTCTGTCTGTCTGTCTGTCTGTCTGTCTATCTATCTATCTATCTATCTATCTATCTATCTCTCTGTCTCTCTGTCTGTCTGTCTGTCAGTCTGTTAGTTTGTCATTAGCTAAATATCTCTAATTTGAAAAAGTAGGGCTGCCGATTTAAACATGATAATTGTGTGTTTGTACATTTTTTTGTTGTTGTTGTTGTTGTTGTTGTTGTTGTTTTTTTAAAGTAGTGCCCTTAACACAGACTCTTTGTCTGCATGAATCAGTCATAGTTCAGGCTGCGCATTCACATCCACTCTAACTTTCAGGCTAATATGTGATTAATCAGCATTCAGTTTTTGCATTGCTTAAAGGCCCTAAAAAGGGAACATTTCTTGTCCTTTTTACACAAAAAAATTAATTGTTGTCCACAAAACAACATTTTTAAAAGTCCCCAGGCTGGAGGTAATCTTCCAAACAGCCACCTAAACAATTTTTCTTGTACTCAGGTTGTGTCAAACCTGATGGAGATGAGTATCTGTATATTGTATTTGCTTTTATTATATTTGCTAAGATAAAACAGAGCTGAAAAGTCAACAACATGCTATATTTAGCTCGTCACTAAGGGTTAACAATGGTTTGTGCAGTTACCTACCATGCTGAGACTTCCCCATGTTTCTCGAGGTGTTGACCTAGGACAGTCCTATAGCAAACCTTTTTAAATGATGATAAAAAGTGCATTTTTAGGATCTTGCAGATTTCTGTGTGGCCGTTTCTGGCACCTGTATTTTACTCTTTTAGCCATGTGATGTAAATGGGATGCGCAAATGGCATCAAGCCAGCTGATCGTTAACGTGAATCGGTGCCAACGTTTTTTAATTATTGAAGTTGTGGCTCATGTTGATTTGTTGTTGCAGCTCTAAAAATAATGTAACTAATAATAATAATAATAATAATAATAAGTACAGAATCTGGTTTAATCCTGGGTATATGCCCTTTAATACCCTACTGGTTTGTAATGCTGTGCGTGTAAATGCAATAGGATTGGTGCTGATTGTGAGTGTGAGTTTAAGTTAATTGCAGTGGGATTGAGTGTTGATTGTGCGTTTGAGTTAATTGCAGTGTGACGGAACACATTTCCTGCGAGTGGCTCTGCGGCTCTCTTGTCGTTCAATTTGCAGGCCTCCAAATCGCTCACTTTAGCCTGTAGCTGCCTCTCAAGAAACACTTAGAGTGAAATTTCATTTAACTCTGAGTCACTTCCCCTCATCTACAGATCAATCACATGACATTTCGGTGGCTGCTCTCACCGGATCAATCGGATCATGACTCTATCTGAACTCCTTAATCGATATTCGCCTCTCTCCCTGTCTCTCTCTGTCCATCTCTTCTGCTTTCTCCTCTTCCCTGTCTGTCACTATTTGTCTGTCTGACTGCCAGCCCTCCTCTCTCTCATTCAGTCAGTCACTCACTCTCTTTCACTGTCCTGGGCATCTGCCAGCTCACAAACACCATATTGAACAATCAGCACTCTCCTCCAAGCATGTTCAGCTGCCCTGTGAGGTCACATGAGCTGCAGATTGAATAGACTGGCTTTCAACCTTTTTAGATGAAGGCACACCTTTTTCTATTATAGTTTCTAGTGGCCACAAGATAATATTTTGAGGCCACAAAAAAAAAATGTATTTAGGCCATAATATAATACACTGGAGCCACAAGATAAACTATTGACACCACAGATAAAGTATTGAGACCACTAGATAATATATGAGACTAATATGAGAATAATATGAGAGATAATACATTAAAGCCACATTAATGTATTGAGGGAAATGAAATAATGTGTTGTGTGTTGAGGGCATAAGTTATTGAAGCCACAAAATAATGTATTGGGGCCAGAAGATGTATTGATGACAAAAGATGGTCTGTTTAGGCGATGAAATAATATCTTAAGACCACAAAACAAATTATTAAGGCCATGAGACAATATATTGAAGCCACACAATAATATATGAAGGCTACAAGATATTGTATTGAGGCTAAGAGATACATCAAAGCCACAAATGAATGTATTAAGGCAACGTAATAATATATTGCAACCACAAAAATGGTATGTTGAGCTCATGAGATAATATGTTGAGCTATTGAGATGCCATATCAATAATATACTGAAACTATATAGATTATTGTTAGATACTAGATAAATTATTGAGCCCTCTGGATAATATATTGTTCACAAGCAATTAAATATTGTATAACGACCCACAACATCATAAATTGATGCCATGAGATAATGTATTTTGACCAGAGGCCAATATATTGTGGCAACAAAAATATGTTTTGGTCATGAGATGGTATATCAAGGCCACAAACTAATGTATTGGACCCAGAAGATTATGCATTGATGCCACAAGATGATACATTTAGGCCACAAGATAATATCTTGAGGCCACAAAATATTATCTTGAGGCCACAACATAATTTATTGAGGTTACAAGATCATTAATTGAGGCCACAAGATAACACATTGAGGCCACAGGACAGTGTATAGAGGCCGCATGACTATATATTAAGACCACAAGGTAATGTATTGTGGTCATGAGATAATATATTGATGCCACAAAATAATGTATTAAGGCAATGAGATTTATTTAACTTGTGACTTCAATCTATTATATTGTGGCTACTAAATACTTAGGTTTTGGTCTCAACTTTACAGGAAAAGGGAAAAAATGACTTGCAAGCTCATTTGATTCGACCTTGTGTAATTAATTTAAACCTTTATTCCGCATTCGTAATGAAATTCTCACTGTGTAAAGGGCAGCTGCTGTCTCAAAAAAAATGTTTGATTTGGTAGCACTAATTTTTGTAAACAAAGCCACCACATGCATTTTTCTTTATTAATTAAAAAGCAACAGTGAAAACCTAATATCTAACATTACCCATGGTACCCATGAGTATTTGCAGGGGGCCCAAGCACTATTTAACAAGGAGAATGAGTCCATACAATGCACAGACTCTCAGTGGCCACTTTATTTCATACACCTGCTTGTTAGTGCAATTACCCAGCTCCTGCAGCAAGTTAGCGAACCATGTGGCTGCAGCTGAGTGCATAAACCATGGAGACATGGATAGGCTTTAGCTGTTGTTGGTGCAAACATTAGAAGAGGCGAGGCGCATAGTGTAAATAAGTGTGACCGGGGTATGATTGCTAATGCCAGATGTGGTGGCTCCAGCATCACTGCAGCAGCTGGGGTTTCCACACACTGCAGTCTCTAGAGTTTACAGTAAACAAATGGCATCCAGTGAGCAGCAGGTCTGTGGGCGAAAACACCTTGCTAATGAGAGGGGGTCAGTAGAGGGTGGCTAGCTTCATTCTATTTCACAGAAAGATCACAAATACTGCAAATAACAGCTGTTTACAACGGTGTGATGAAAGGCATCTCTGAGGAACCTTGAGAAACCTTGAGGCAGGTTTTCTTAAGCAGTAAGAGACAAAGGCCCTCTGGTCAGAATAATGATATTATAGTGGGTATGTAAACTCCAAAACTAGTTGATTGAAGATTGGACAAATGTTGCCTAGCCTCTTGTATCTGCAGATGGTGGGGTCGGAATTTGGCATAAACAGCAGACGTCCATGGATGCATCCTGCCTTTTGTGAATGGAACAGGCTGGGGGTGCTGGCAGTGTTGATGTGGCCCATATTTAAGCCCTTTAGTACAGACTTTGCTTTTTTTTTTTTTAAATGAGTGTTTTTAAGCAGGATCTTGCACAAACCAAGCCGTGATATTGTCTCTGACCACTGTTATGTTAGTTGGCCATTAGTTTCTTGGTGTCTGAATCGTGAAATGAAATTCTACAAGGAAATTTAATGGCACTGCAGTCAAGCACCAAAAATAAAATACACACACTCTTAAAAATAAAGCTGCTAGAAATGCTACTTTCAGTAATGCCATAGAGAAACCATGTTTGAAATGGAGATGTATGAGCTTGAAGAACCTTTTAATGATTTATGGAATACTTCTCTAAAGGGACTAGATAAGCTGTGTGTGTGTGTGTGTCAGCATGTCAGCAATGGTTGCAACTTCAGCAGTAGCTGTATGCATTCCTTGGAAGTGATGTCCACAAACATTTGGACATATTGTGTAGTGAAATGTTGCTTATCCTTTGCCTAGTCTGGTGTCTCCAGCACCGGAAGAGTCTTGCCCAGTGGCACAACTTGGAGCAGCGATCAGTCAGTGCTGGGCTTTGAACCCACAGTCTCCTGGTTGTTGGCTTACATCACTTACCAGAAGGCTCCCAGCCACTTGGTTCAGATTGTTTCATCACATACGGCTCTCCAATTCATCCCAGAGGAAACACCAGAGAATGAGGTTCGACTGCTTCACAGTGTAGATTGCTACCTAATAAATAGGCAGAGTGTTTATTACATTAAACACTGTCTATCCAGGTCACCTTTTTACTGAAGTGGTCTTCTTTGCTCCCACCTGAGATGGCAGTGTTGTTTGTGTCTGCTGTGGAATTTATTTTCTTTCTACTTCAGCGTGTGTGTGTGTGTGTTCAGTCTCCTTGTCTGCTCCTTTCTGACCTCAAATAGTACAGCTCTATCTGAGACGTGTTTCCAGACAGAAACCAACAGACCAGCCAGATAGACCTGTCTGCATGTCCAATGCGCTACCTCAGATTGCTCTCCGGAGTAAACAGGTTCCACTGTGAATTTCTCCTAATGGACTTCTCACAGCTTAGTCTTAATTAGGTTTGAATACTGAAGGTGTCTTCGTTTTTCTAGTTCTATTTGTCTATTCCTCTGCATGCAGGGTGTGTGTTATTCAATGCTTTTGTGCAGAAGACCTTTCGGATGATTTTGCAGGCTTTGTGGCGGTGGAGGTGCACAGTTCGACTGTGCAGTGATACCCACACAAAAAATTACCTTCATGGAAGAGCTATCAGAAGAAAACCTTTGCTACGTCCTTACCTTAGAATGTAGCATCAGAAGTTGAGAGGAACCAGCTTACAGCTTAGTATTAATTATGTTTGATGCTGAAGGTGTGAAGTTAGGTTGAATTAATTAAGTCTGAATCTTGTTTAGGTTGAAATTAGGTTGGTGGGTTGTTTTTTTGAGGTCTGAAATTCCAAGAAAACCTTCTGAGAGAACTGCTTGTAAGATTCCTAGAAAGCCCAATCAAACCCCTATTAATTACTAAAGACTCTGGAGTTGAGGTCCACTGTTATACTGTGCCACGACACCTGCATAAAAAAAGACATCCATGGAAGAGTCATCAGAAGAAAACCTTTGCTTTGTCCTCACAACATAACTCAGCATCTATTTTTAAAGGAACATCCAAACAAGCCTGATGCATTTTGCAAACTGATGCAAACTGGTTACACTGCTAATTCCTCCTAATGGACTTTCTACGGCTTAGTCTTAATTGGGTTTGACGACTGAAGTTGTGTTTTTCTTGCTGGTTCTGTTTTTTTCTGTATTTCTCTTGCTTGTGAAAATGTGGGCTAATATGAGCTTTGTAAACACTCTGACTTCTCAAACCTTGTCCCAGAAATCAGCAGCCAGTGGATCCTCTAAGCAACTGTCTAGCACTCTGAACATGAAAATGATTGTTGTCTACAAATCAGAAAAAAAAACTGTAGGAGAACAGCAAAGCGTTTTTGGTAGCTGTTTGTTCAGTTTGTAGAGTAATGAAGAAATGAGCGGAGGTCCAGTTGAGGTCTGGAAGTCCAAGAAAACCTGAGAGAACTGCTCGTAGGATTCCTAGAAAGCCAAATCGAAATCCCCATTAACTGCAAAGGTCCCATCCAAACAAGCCTGATGCATACAGGCCTTTTGTATACAGTGAACGAGTTCCACTGCAAATTCCTCCTAACACATTTACAGCTGAATCTTAATTAGGTCTGAAGACTGAAGGTTATTTTATTCTTCTTGTTCTGTGTTTCCATATTTCCTTTGCATGCAAAATATGGGATAAGTGTGTTCAAAGCTTTCTAAATACTACCTTCCCAACAGTCAGCAACACTTGGATCTTCTGAGCAGCTGTGTTGCCTTCTGAACATTAAAATAATTGATGTCCACAAAGCAGAAGAAGATCATAGGAAAAAAGTAGGAAGTGTGTTTAGGTAGCTGTTTCCTCAGTTTAGAGTGTGATTAAGAAATGGCAGTTAAGAGGAGGTCAAGTTTAGGTTGAAGTCCAAGAAAACTTTCTGAGAGAACTGCTTGTAGGATTCCTAGAAAGCCAAAATGGAACCCTATTTAACTGCAGCAGACCTTTGGGGAGATTTAGCAGACTCTGGAGTGGAGGTGCACTGTTCTACTGTGCAGCGACACCTGCCCAAATATGACCTTAATGGAGGAGCATCTGAAGTTTTCAAAGAGATATCTACACAAGCTTGGTGTATTTTGTATAGAGTAAACTGTTACACTGGTTACACTAATTCCAGCTTAGTCTTAATTAGGTTTCATTACTTCTTGTTTTGTTCTTCTGTATTTCCTTTAATTTTGTTTCCGATTTCTCTCTCCACTGCTTGCATTGCTCCATTGCTCTTTTAGCGCGAACTCCGCTGGCCTGCCTTCTCCACCTAACTCACAGCGAAATGGATTTTCTGCTCGCTTTCTGCTGACTAACTAGTGGAGTGATTGACCGATGATGGGCGCGCAGTCCAGTCTGCCCCGACTCCGCTCATCCGTTTGGCCCAAATCGACAGCGCCTACTCACGGCAGACGTTTTTTTCCCGGACGTTCCGTCATCAAGTTGACGTGCCGTAGATGCTCGTTTTTGGTCGCGTGCTTCTTTAACACTATAGCCGGTTCCTCTTATGAGGGATCGTTTTGCTGCTCGAAGCATCCAGCGTTTGAACATCTGCTGACGTGTCACGAGAAGATAGAGTGCGCTACACTTAGCTGACTTGCTGAAAGTTGAGCCGTCCCAATTGCCCACCTTCGGAGAGGATTGGATAGCCGAGCTGTGGTGGTTGGTTTGTTAGCATTTGCTGATAAACTGACTAGCCATTCGTTTGGCTGTCTCCGATATGAGGTCGTTAATTTTGCTTCGGCAGACGCCGCATGCAGTGTATCATAGAAAAGCTAACACACCTGCACTTCCCTGCGTGACTGTGGCCGGCTAGCCGGGCCACCGCCGTGGCCGTCCCGCAAGCTTCAATATTAATGTCGTTAATCAATTTTTATAATGTCAAAGGGGTGCGGGGCTAATGCGAGCTGACATTTACGCAAGAGAATATAATTCAGAAATGAAATGCAAATCAGCCCAGGGGCCGGAGGAATCCCTCGTCAATATGGAGTAATTAAACTGGAACGACCCCCCCCACACACACACCACCACCAATACTACCACAGGCCCTACCCTTCTGAGCAGGAAGTGACCCCCAGGAGAGAGTCAGAGGGCATTCTGTTTTATGGCTCTTTCTGGCTAATAGCTCCTCCTCAGGCGAAAGAGTGATGGATCCTTCCAGATTTTCTGCTCCACTTCATTTCGGATGATTTGGCATGGGAACAGGCGCGAGTCGTCAGAAGAGGGGGAACAGAATGGTGGTTGCGAAAGAGGCTGACGGCCGCTGTCTCGCGACGTCGCTGCATAATCAGATTGTGTTCCTTTTTAATATCGATAATACGATGACTCGGTCAGGAGGGAGCACTCAGCCTGGAACAGGGGTTTGTGGGACTTAATCTGCCAGATTCGGTGTGTGTGTGTGTGTGTGTGTGTGTGTGTGTGTGTGTGTGTGTGTGTGTGCGAAAGTGTGTTAGTGTGAAAGCATGTGTGCATTCGTACATGCAGTAAAAGAGAAATGTGTGCGCACTCATGAGAATGCACATTTGCTATCTTGCAGCTTAATCTTGCCTCCCACGGGCCTGAATGTTGTGTGTGTCTGTAGTGTGCAGCGCTCCTGCGTACATGAGCGTACACATATCTGCTATCTCTCGGCTAAATCCTGCCTCTTACAGGCACAGCTGTAGAGCCGTGTGTTTGTGTGCTTGTTTTTGTGTCTTTTCAGGACCAGAATATCCCAATTTTAAAGCAAAGACCGGGAAAACAGGACCTACGGGGACTAGGGATGGCCAGAAATGTGGTAGTCTGTACCAATACCTCTATGGTCTAATTCTATGGTTCTCAATACCAATTTCAATACCAAGACAAAAGCTTGTTCACACACAAAAAAAGATTGGCAGTTTCTAAAAAACGAACGCACATAAGATAAGATAAGATAATCCTTTATTAGTCCCACAGTGGGGAAATTCTCAGTGTCACAGCAGAAAAGGAATAGCAAGACACTCAGATGCAAAAATGTAGATAAATTACCAATATATACACAAAATAAATAATAGAAGTAAAAAGCAATAACAACATTATTTACAGATTATTTACAGTTAATTGCAAATGACTCTTTGCATGTGTGTGAGTGTGGGTGGGGGGGGGGGGGGTATTGCACATTGTATTTTTACATTGAGGGACCTCTATTCCCTAAACATGTGTGTGTAGTTTAGGTGTGTGTGTATATTGTCCGCTGGGAGCAGTGTTGGTTGTATATATTAAAGATGTCTTTCACGTATATATTAGTGACATATATTAATGACATATATTAATGACGTCTTTCATGTATATACATTTTTTTCAGTCTCAGCCTACTCTGTTGTCCATTGTAATGGTCAAGCTTCAAGACGTGAACAGAACAGCTCATCCTGTTCGTAGCAAAACACAGAAGCTTATATGACGAGCAGCAGAACAACACCCTGACTATAACAATGCTGAGGTTAAAGAAGATGTAGGGCGAAGCAGAGCTGAAAGGTCTGGTTTGTAGGTTTGTTATATTCTGTTCATGTGTACAGAGAACCGCTAACTATAGCTTCCCTCGCTAATGAGCCCTCATGTGGAGGAGGGAAATTACAGAGAGCAAAAGTCGACAAGGAGCAGAGAAAAAGAAAAGGTAGAAATTTAAGTTCACAGAGCTTACAGATGGATGCATAACTTCATCTTTTGGTGTGAAGGTTCCACTACATTAAAAATTTTGCCCAAAATAATAGCAAATATAAAAATAGTAAATAGGCCTTTATCTGAAACAATATCCACATTTTTGTTTGTTTGTTTGTTTTTTCTTTTCATTTCCTCTGCAGCAACAAAAGCGGAATGGAGCCTCTGATTAATAGTGTTATCTTCTCTTCAAGCAATAAGACATGAGTGTTATTAAAACAAATCAATATCATGGCAAAAAAAACAATAATCAAAACTAATCAACTTTATGGTGGCATGTCAGATCTAAAGCAGTGCCCAGCTGTTTAAATTAGGTAACATAAAATAATAA
Organism: Salminus brasiliensis; assembly: GCF_030463535.1. Lineage (NCBI taxonomy): Eukaryota > Metazoa > Chordata > Actinopteri > Characiformes > Bryconidae > Salminus > Salminus brasiliensis. The sequence goes on from NC_132902.1 coordinate 20,794,953, forward strand.
TAATAATGATTGATATTTTTAGATATGTAAAATGTCTATAAAAAAGATGTAATGATGTACTGGGTGTAATGACAATATATTAATATTAATATTTTACAAAAACAGTGGAATGTAGCCATTAACTATTTCAAACGTAAAACTACACTGTGTTCTGAAACTCTCAGCCTGTTCAGGCACAGGATATCAACAGTGGTGCCCAGCCTGTACATTAAAACCCAACATTTAAACTGGTTGATTAGAACAAGAAGAGAACTGACCTGGTTCTTAGTATCAAGTCCAGCACTGGCTTAAAACTCCTATTTCTCAAAAGACCTTCAGGGAGACTTAAGCAGACTCTGGAGTGGTGGTGCACTGTTCTACTGTGCAGCAACACCTACGCAATATGGCTTCCCGTAGGGTCAGATATTTTAAAAGGAACATCTAAACAAGTCTGATCTCAGCCCGTTTTCTCACCAATTTGGGCTGCCAATTACCCAACCCGTACGTAATCTTCCCCCTACATTGCATGCAATGACCCCGACACCAATGATGGTGCATGCGCAGTCAACCTGCTCATTCTTCAAACTGCAACATTGCCAGGCAGCCAACATGCCTAGAGGAAAGCCCCACATACCTAGCTGGTGGGTATGAAGCCAGCGATCCTCTGATCATAGTAACTGTGCCTTAGTCCGCTGGACTTCCTGGGGCCCTCCACGTCTCCACCTGTTAAACACAGGGGTGGATCGATCATGCGTTGGGCTTGTGTTGCTGCCAGTGGCACAGAGGACATTTCACGGGTGGTTATGGGTTTACCATGATCCTCACATTCCCTCAACCTGAACACCATCTCAAATGTATGGATAGTCCTCAAAAGAGCAGCCAGATGAGAATTGAATTGGTAATTTCTGATCATGCTGGACGCTTTCTTCAGGCCCTTTCCCTTTTTTTGTTGTTGTTTTAAAGCAGTAAAAAAGATGGAAATTAAAACATGTTAAACATATTAAAACATATTAAAAACATGTTTGATCTTCAACTTCATACCATTTAGATATCAGATCTTTTACCCGCTTAGATCTTGTTCCCACTAACAGACATTCTGACCAGGGGTGTCCAGACCTTAGCATGGCACTGTGAGCAGATCTTCATGTCCTAACATTTTACAAAAACGTGTGTGTGTGTTGAGGGGTGGTGGGGGGGTTAAATGTGTGGATGTAGTGGCAGTGGCTTGCTGTAACTGTACTCTGTGGGTCTCTCTCTCTCTCTCTCTCTCTCTCTCTCTCTCTCTCTCTCTCTCTTTCTCTTCAAAGTCTTCCCTCAGGAGTCTGATACCACCTCATTTTCTTCTCACATTAGCCACTGCCAGCGGACAAGCCGCTCCGCCACCCGCTGACAAATGGCAACCCCTCTGTACTCCATTACTGCTAGAACCTTCACTCTCATTCCTCTCTCTCTCTCTCTCTCTCTCTCTCTCTTCTTCCATAATTACTCTTCCCCATCTCTGTGTTCTTTCCTCCTCACTCGTCTCCATCCTCTTTCTGTCTTTGTCTTTCTCTCCTCTTTCTCCTAATTTCTTCCTTAGTCACACTTTGCTATTTTCCCTTCACCTCTCTCTAATCTCTCTCTCTTTCTCTCTTTCTCACACAGTTACTCTTCCCCATCTCTTTTCTTTCTTTCTTTCCAACACCTTTACCTCCTCTTCATCTCTCTCTCTCTCTGTTGTTCCTTTCTCCCCCCCTTTTTTTGTTTCTTTACCTTAGTCACTCTTTTCTATCTTCACCATCTTACCTCTTATCTATCTCGCTCTCTCATTTCTTCTGTAATTACTCTTCCCCATTCCTTATTCACGTGTCTCTTTCTTTACCTGACTCTCTCTCCCTCTTTCTCATTTCTCCCCCTCTCTCCTTTCTTTCTCTCATTCACCTGTAATTACCCTTTCCCATCTCTCTCTCTCTCTCTCTCCCTACCATTCTCTCTCTCTTTCTCCTTTCTCTCTCTCTCTCTCTCTCTCTCTCTCTCTCTCTCTCTCTCTCTCTCCCCCTACCATTCTCTCTCTCTCTTTCTCCTTTCTTTCTCTCTACTCTCTCTTTCTCTCTCTCTCTCTTTCTCTCTCTCTTTCTCTCTTTCTCTCTCTCTCTCATTTTTTCTTCTACTCTTTCCCACCCCCCTCTCTGTCTCTCTTTCTCCCACCCCTTTCTCCTTTTTCTGTCCTTTTTCTCTCGTTCTCTTTATTTTCTCTTTTTTTCTCCTCTCTCTCCTTCTTTCTCTCTCTCTCTCTTTCTCTTGTGTGCGTGTGCTCTCTCTCTCTCTCTCTCTCTCGTGCGCTCTCTCTCTCTCGAGGTGAGTGTGTTGTGGAGGAGGAGGGCAGGCTGGGTGCTGAGAGACAGCCCTCTGTAATTGTGGCCATTTTTCTCCCTGTTCAACTTTGCCAGTGTGTTAGACAGTCTCAAATTGAATGCTCCTGTAGTTACCGTTGTGTGTGTGTGTGTGTGTGTGTGTGTGTGTGTGTGTGTGTGTTTTGTGTGTGCTAGGAAGAGGTGGTCCAAGAGGAATAAGGTGTGCAGGGTCCAGGGAGAGAGTAAGTGTGAGGGACAGAGCGAGTGTGCTGTGTGTGTGTGTGTGTGTATGGGATATGTGTTTGACCCTCACATCCTGTGACTCTCTGTTATTGACCTGTCCTGCGGCTGAGGGTGAGACCGTCCTCTGGAGCTTCTTGACGCGCAGACCTCTCAGTGCGCAATATTCCTCCCCTCTAATGAAACATTCCTCCCAACCTGTTCCTGTCGTAATGAAACATTCCTGCCTGCAAACATCTGCTGTAATGAAACCGCCCCGCTGCACTCCGGTCCGCTCCCCCCACCGCCTCGCTCTCCTTCACCTTGCCTTTGAGACTGACACCAGCAAACACCTTCAGTTTACTACAGACCTGAGAGGAACGGCTGTGCGAAGTGGAGGTTCGGTTTGTCAGGGATTTGTGGATTCGTGCTCTGTTTTACATCATCGGCGTTGCTATATATACACACTATATGGACAAAAGTATTGGGACACCTGCTCATTCATTGTTTTTCTAGTTAAAAAATAGTTTATCCAGCTTTTGTTGGAGTAACTGTCTCTGCTGTCCTGGCAAGAAGGCTTTCTACTGGGTCTTGAAGCATTACTGTGAGTATTTGAGTGTTGGTAAGGTCAGGATGTTGGATGCTCACCTCCCCACTTCATCCCCAACTCTCCAAGTTGAGACTGTCAAGTTGAGGGGGGGTTGAGGCTGTCAATCAGCGGTGTGTTTGTTAACGAATAGAAAAGGTGATTAAATCCGGATCTGCTTTTTATTGGGATCTCTTGGCCGGTTTCTCTAATATACCATCTCACTTCCAGTATCATAATATACACTATATGTCCAGATGTTTGTGGACACCCCTTCTAATGAATGCATTTAGGTACGTTAAGTTGCACCTATTGCTGACACAGATGTGCAGATGCGCTCACACACACAGCTTGCCTAGTCCCTGCAGAGACGTACTGCCAGTAGAACAGAACTCTCTGGGGCATAATCCTATTGCCAGGTGTGAGCTAAAGAGGTATAAAGCCCCCCAGCATTGAGCTGTGGAGCAGTGGACCTGTGTTCTCTGGAATGCTGGTTGGTGCTCCATCCAATACTTTTGGGATGAGTTGCATAGGTGGGCAGGTGTCCCAATATTTTTGTCATTATAGCGCAACCTCGTAATGCATGTGGTATCGACAGGTTTTTGGCAACACACGGCTCGACTACTGTCGTGTGGAAATGTGAATGAAAATCGTCCCATTTTGATCCCCAGCCAGTCAGTCTGAGTGTCCCCTCTGTCCAATTACCAGCTAATCGGATGCTTCAAGAGTTACATTTCAGATTAAAGCTTAAATGAGAATTTAGTCTTTTTTTTTCTGCCCCATGTTTAAAAAATGACTTTTTTAAAATTCAGTGTTCAGCACTCAGACGGCACTTATCATAATGACGCTGTAACTCTCTAAAGCAGCGGAATGAGCCTTAAAAGTGATGATCACATCCCAAATGTCTCCCATTCCAGCATTTTGCACTTGAGTAATGGAAGTGTACACATGGCTGCGTGCACTCCTGCCGAGCCAGTTAACATTCTTCCCTCTGTTCGAAATTAACGTCAGCAGCTTGCTGCAGCCTTTGCGCTGCTTCTAGTGCGCCTACACAGGCCTGACACACACACACACACACACACACATACACACACAAAAACACACTTAAATGTTAATGACACATGAAAAGTGTGGAAAGCCGAGTGCTCCTGATTTTCTTTCTTTTTTTTTTTTTTTTTTTTAAATTTCCATGCAGCTCCAAGACCCCCAAGCGTGCAGTGTTTGCGGGAAGCATGCAGCTGCTTGCCGGGATAAAGCTGTGCACGGGGAGGGTCCTGACTAACCATCCCCACTACGAGGATCAGGCACTGCGGGAGAGGACCAGGCAGGTAAGAGCTCTTTTTCCTTTTTTTTTAAACTTTATTTAATTTTATTTATTTATTTATTTATTTTTGGCTCCTCCTCTCTCACTCCAGCCCATTCAGACATGTACAAAGAGCCTCGGAGAGGACCGGAGATACGGCAGCTTTTTAATTAAGGATATAATGAGCTGGCTCATTTTGGCTGATGCGGCTGGGTGAAGTGAAGCATTCACACACTCTCACACAGCCCACGGAGGTCATGATAGCGAATGCTTAATGAGCCAGAGACCAGATCCTGCCGAGATGCACTCCGACGTGTGAGCCTAAAAAACCAAGCCAGCCAGGGCGGCCTGACAAACGGGGAAGCGCTTGTGTTATGATGGATGGTCAGATGAGAGTGGAGAGTTGATCCCTAGCCCAGGCCCTGTCAGACATATGCCTCCGAGCTAGAATGATCATTAAGGGGAGTTAAAACACACCCGTGCATCGTAATGCGTCAGTCCAAAGACGGCAGTTTGAATGCATCGATTTGGGAATGTTGGAAACTGTTATAATCACTGTTATGCTATCAGCTGGAATAACGTTCAATACAACGTGCCAGAATAAAATTCATAACCTGTTTTCATAGGAAAAAAACAAACAAACGGAGGCTTGTATTGTTTTAATTGTCTGTAGCCCACTGCTGTCCACAGAATTCCTCCAGTTTGTCTCTCCCGTGGATCTTATCATTCCTGAAAGCAGCTGCAGGGTGTCGGCATCAACAAAACTGGGCATAGCATGAGGACAGGGCCGGGTGGTAGCGCCCTTGGTGCTCTGGAAAGCAAAACCCTTAAAAATGAGTAATCAATAATCAGTACGGGCAGTTTGTTCTGGACTCGGGTAGTGCTTGAGAGTTCGGTATGTGTGGTCAAGTGTGAAAGCTGTTTTCGAGCCCAGGAGTGGCCCAAAGAATCCATATCTGGTCATCCTGAAATCGGCAGTCAGGGGATTCTCTTCAAATGGATTTTGGTTCGTTCTGCTGTGCGTATGGAAGATATCGGCACAAGGTTGCGTGATTGGTTCACTTTGCCACGTGATTGCTTCAGCTTATCGCCTGCATGGCTAAAAACCTTCTTCTACAAGAACGGCTTCTTGTTTGCAGGAATTCCTGCATGGTCAAATGCCATGACTCCAGATAGCGATGCTCTTCGCTGCTTGCAAGTTTGTGTCCAAGAAAACTAAGAAAAAGCAATTAACGGGTGAACCTAGGTCCTAACCATTTTTATAAATGCTTGTGGAAATGTTGATGTTTGAAATTGTGCAGTTGATCCGTGATTCAGCTGGAATTCTTCTGTATAAAAGTAAACCAGTGATAATGAGCCCCTAAACCAGTGATAATGAGCCCCTAAACCAGTGATAATGAGTGAAAACTGCCTAAAACAGCTGTACAAACATAAAGAATTGGATATTTACATGTGATATATACATTTATAGCTTTTTGCTTAAAGCAGCATTATGCAAACTACGCTTAACCCCAGTCACATAATCACCAGAACTGTGTAACAACGCTTAACCCGCGCCACATAAAAAAAACCCTCAATTCCACATGCGTCTATCACTTTAAATGCCCCTTCTGTGTATTTCAGCTTGTCCAGAAATGCATGTAAACAGCTGTCCACAAGGGGAGGCCAATAGCACGGTTTGTGTTTACTGTAGTGGATTGAAAGTTACTAACAGTCCCCAACTGTAGAGAGAGAATACATTTCAATTTCCACATAATGCTGCTTTAAACTACGCTGTATGTCCAAATATTTGTGGACACCTCTTTTAGTGAGTGCAGCTACTTCAGATACTTAAGTTGCACCCATTGCTGACACAGATTTTCCAGTGGTCCCTGTAGAGAAGTACTGCCAGTAGAACAGAACTTTCTGGAGCAGATAAAGATGAACCTATTGGCGCTATGCCTAATTCCTGGGCATTGAGCTGTGGAGCAGTGGAACTGTTCACTGGAATGATGGTGGTGCTCCATCCAATACTTTTGGTTGTCGGGAATAAGGTGGGGTGGTGACAATCCAACATTCTGACCCTACCACCTCTCTTGTTGGTGAACACAATCAAATCCTCACAGCAATGATCTGACATCTAGTATAAAGCCATTCCTGGACATAGACACAGTTACTCCAACAAAAGCAGGATACACTCTTAGGATAATACCCTTGATTTTTGAAGAAACAATGAATGAGCAGGTGTCCAAATACTTTTGTCCACATGGTATAAGTTCAAAACAAAGTTCTTCAAAGGTTCTTGAGTTAAGAAAAAGGTGCTGTTTAGAACCATGACAACTCTTTTGGTTCTTTACCTGGTTGAAGATTGGTCTGGTCTTTGGATTGGAGGAAAAGCTTTAGCAGATGGTTCTGTATTGCACCAAGAAGGGTTCCACTCTTTTTACGAGTCAAAGAACCTTTTTTCAGTACTGTACAGAACCCTTTTTTGCGTAACGTGTAGTTTTTTGAAATTTTAGGATCTTCTAAAGAATCGTGATTAAACTCTGACTATTTGTTTTGAGGTCAGAGGGACCCCATGGCCTTCTTTTCACCCCAACCCCTTCACTCTTTCTCTCCCTCTCTCTCTCTCTTTATCCCTGAGATGCTGTGCCATGTTGTGTTTGGCTGCTCTGTGGAGCAGATGGAGTGGAGTTTGGGTGTTCGTCAGTAGCAGAGATTAATCGGAGTGCTTCGGCACCTTTCCCTGAGACCATTAAGCAGAACGCGGAGGTTGAGGGGGAGGCAGGCTGAGGCTGAAGATTCCAGAAAGGTTCTAGGGCTTCGTGGGTGGTAGTGCTTTCACACTCTGAGGCCTATGCGTGGAGGCATGACTAATGAGCGGTGTGTATTAGAGGAAGAGCAGACGAAGGCTTCTGCAGCTGCAGAGTATGAGGTAGAGCTCATGAGGAGACTGACCTTCACCCGGCTGAAATACCATCCCTGATGAATTAACACCTATAGTACATGGAAGGTCTCACCTGATCAGTTAACACCTGTGCTGGAGATGTAGTGGATGGGGAGAGCTGCTGTGATCATCATCATTATTTGTTATCAGTTTGTCAGCTCTGAGAGCCGGTATACGAAAAATCCATCTCATCAAGAAGCAGTTGAACCAAAAGATCATGTTTACACACTTTTGCTGTCGTTTCAAGTGGATTTAGGCAGTTAAGTCAAGTTTGCTTTTTCTGGAGCTGTGTGGCTCATGTAGCGTAGTAATGGACTAGATTTTATCACAAAGACATATTGTGTTGTTAACCTGTGTCTCAAAGTCTGCAGCGATAGAATGACTACTCAACATCACTACAGCGGTGTTAGCATGCCATGCTAATGCACCGTCCACTGCCCTAGCCCAGCATCTCTACCGTGGCGTTAGTGCACTGCTCTCTGCCCTAGTCCAGCATCTCAACCATGGCGTTAGTGCACTGCCCTCTGCCCTAGCCCAGCATCTCTACTGCACTGTCCACTGCCCTAGCCCAGCATCTCTACTGCAGTGTTAGCACACCATACACTGCCCTAGCCCAGCATCTGTACCCCGGTGTTAATGCACCATCCTCTGCCCTAGCCCAGCATCTCTACCATGGTGTTAATGCACCTTCCTCTGCCCTAGCCCAGCATCTGTACCATGGTGTTAATGCACCATCCTCTGCCCTAGCCCAGCAACTCTACCATGGTGTTAATGCACCTTCCTCTGCCCCAGCCCAGCATCTCTACCATGATGTTAATGCACCTTCCTCTGCCCCAGCCCAGCATCTCTACCATGGTGTTAATGCACCTTCCTCTGCCCCAGCCCAGCATCTCTACCATGGTGTTAATGCACCTTCCTCTGCCTTAGCCCAGCATCTGTACCCTGGTGTTAATGCACCATCCTCTGGCCTCGCCCAGCATCTCTACCATGGTGTTGGCACACCATCCAACAGCCTCGTCCAGCATCTCTGCCGGGGTGTTAGAATCGTGGTCTACATTTTGTCTTAATATTTCAGTATTTCCTTCCTTTAAAACACACAGTATGCACTGTAATATTCTGCAACCAAAAATACAACAGTGTTAACAGTTAACCTCTGTTTTGTGCCGTGGCAACCCTTAACCTGAAATGGAGTATCAATATTTCTAGGTAATTACTAGACTAAAAAATGGTTTCATCACTGGGGTAATGTGTAGTTAGGGTAATCACTGGAAAATGTATTTTTGGATCAGTGTAGTGTGAGGAAAATAATTAAAAGGATCTACAGGCCGTAGCAACAGGCGGCTGTGTTGACAAAGCGCTCCGGGACGCTTGGGCTTCAAATGTTCGTGCATTCAGTGGGCTCAGCTGTCTTTGTGAGGCACTGGTGCACGTTATGCAAATCGATTTCCCCTAATTTTTGCATGTCAGCTATTAATTAAAAATCGGTGCTGGATTTCTGAGAATCGAGACATTCAATTATTTTGTGATTTTTAAATTTATCAATATTTTCATACACCCCTAATTTATATCTTGCAATTCAGCATAAGGCGAACTGAATTCCTAAATTGATTGCACACTTGCCTTAAACTGTGCCGGGTTGTTGGGTAATATTGTGGTAGTTCCGACGACATCACAGGAAACAGAAGCTTTATAAGACGTTCGATTGGAAAAAGGAGCTTTGGGCAAGATTCTCCTCCTAGACTTTAGTTAGCCCATTAAAACAGAACTGCTTATGTGGATTATAAAAATCTATAAAATCTACATAAAATAAAAAAAATTATGGACCAAAAATCATGTGTTTTGTAGGTATATTGTGTTGGTCATAAAAGTTTTTGCTAAATCTCAGACGCATCTGCATTTAGCCAGAAGGCTGGACCCAGCCTTGCTAATGAGTAGAGGACTAACGGATATGAGTAGGACTGACGGATAGGACTGAGTAACAGGGAGGAGATGGGGAACGAGGAGGTGGTATGAAAACTTGGGAATTTATTTTATGTTCGATTGGAAGAAGGAGCTTCAGTAATTGGTCCTTCTCCCAGATTTAGTTACTCTATTAAAACAAAACTGCTTATGTAGATTATGGCACCATATGGTGGTCTATAATCTATAAAAATGGATGAAATTATAGACAAGATATCAAGCTTCAAGGTAGCAGCTATGATTTATATCTATACAACGTACTCTTGCATACTACCCCCGTCTCTCTCTCTCTCTCTCTCTCTTTCTTTCTCTCTCTCTCTCTCTCTCTCTCTCTCTCAGGTGTATCAGATCTATGCCCGGCAGTCTGCAGAGGAGGTCCACAGAGTGCTGCGCTCTGTAGGGGCGGACTATGTGGTGTTGGAGGACAGTATCTGCTACGAGCGTCGGCACAGTCGGGGCTGCAGGCTGAGGGACCTCCTTGACCTCTCCAATGGGCATGTAGGTCTTCTACACCCCACTCCCTACACACTAAACCCAGACCCCTCCAGTGTAGCTGCTATTACTTAATACTTCTAGTTCTAGTAGCTCAAACCTGTATGCACTCTATAAGACTCAATAAGTCTGTTCTCCCTCAGAAAAGTTTCGGAGCTCTTAATAAGCAAATATTAAACAAGTATTGTCTTGAACACGGTTTCATGCTTGCCTGGATTACGATTAGCTTTCAGATGTGTTATTTCCTGTGTATTTAAAAAGCACACACACAAATGCCTTTGTTCTTGTTAGAAATAAGTGCAGGTTTGCTTTAATTAAGACGCTGCTACTGTGTTTTTTATGTCGTTAGCATTCTTGTGTACAGTCATGCAGCAGTATTACAGTTCCGCACATTGCGCATGATGGTGTAAATATAAAACTAAATGGGGTGAGAGCAAATTAACAAGGAAACAGTGAGACTCGCATGGTGCAAACAGCATTTGTTTGTATGTGTGCACAATTGCACATTAACATCCGTCTCTACTCCAGCATGTGCTGTAATTGATTTCCTGGTAACTTTTTTTATTTATTTATTTATTTTTTAATTCCTGCTGAGCTCTGCTGTTGTTTTTCTTCACTTGTTTTGCTAAATACTTCTAGTTAGCTGGGGATGTCTCAGTCAGTAGTTTCTGTTTTCACAAAATCTGATTTGCATCCTTATCCTGAAGGGAACCAGCTAAGTGAAAGAAGCTTAATGAGCTGATTCGTTCGGGGGACCCACCTGTTCGTAACTCCCCCTAGCACAAGCAATGCTCCCTACACAAGTAGGGTAACAACTTAACACATGTCCCCTCCAATACATGCAAATTAAGCCACCGCCTCTTTTCCAACTGCCTCCGATGCAGCATTGCCGGGCAGCCGACACCCTCAAAAGAAAAGTGCCGGGTCCCCAGCTTCACCGCACCAGCTAACCGCACCAGTCAAGGCCAGAAAGCTGAGGCTGCAGTGGGTACAGATCACTAAAACTAGGTACTGGGCGATCTGATGAATCTCAGTTTTCCAGAGTCCAATAAAACACCTTTAGGATGTGGCAGAACAGGAGATTCGCAGCATGAAGGTGCTTCTGAACAATCTGCCTGCAGGAATTGAGTGACACAGTCCTGTCTACATGGACCAGAACCTCAAAGGAAGTTTGCCAGCATCTTATGAAATCCATGCCTTGAAGAGTTGAGGCTGTTTTGAAGGCAAATAGAGGACCTACCTAGTATTAGTGTAGTGTTCCTAATAGCCAGTATTTCTGCTGGATAGATTCTACTATTGGCGGCAGGTGGACTATGAAATGAGAAAAATGTAAATACAGTAAAAACACAGCTGTAGAACATACAATAACCTGTGGAGCTGAAGCAGGTTGGATGAATATGATGTTCTTAGAGAGGTTAGATGAGCTTTCTGGTTTAGACCAGCCGTGTTTTTTTTAAGGGGCATGCAGAACTGAGCTGTGCTGAATATGGGGCATAAAGCCGCCACAGAGATGTTTTTGATTGCGAACAACATGATTCAACACTGCAATTGATCCAGACAACCCAAGATGGCTAAAATTAGGACTAAGCGGTAAACGTCTCGCCGGCTGGGTCTCATCAAACTTCACGCAGACGCCTCCTGCAGCAGAGGCTGCTTTGAAAGAGCTCGATTACAGACGTGTTGGAGGCTGTGCAACTCACCTCCTCTGATCTGCACATGGCCCAGTCATGAAAAAGGCCTTCTCTCTCTCTCCCACCCGTTTGATGCAGCCAGAAGATGACTCACACCTACTTTGGATCCCTCCAGGCTGTCTTCAAAATCCTGTCTGATCCAATGCCCCGACGATGCTCAAATTCCTCTGCATGTGTGTGTGTGTGTTTGTGTGTGTTGATATTTCAAATTCGTCTCCATCTCTTACGCAGATTGGGGGGGTGGGGGGGTGGGGGGGTGGAGGGGGGGTTTTGATGGCCTTGATGGATCTCCAGCCTGGTGGTGTCAGAACTGGAAACCTGTTGAATGCAAAGTGCATTGAGAATTCAAAGAGGTGCCTGCAGTGTTTCCGATACCTGTGGGTGGTGTGGAAACTGGCTTTCTTTGATTAACTCATCTCAAGTCTTGTCCCGCAGCCCGTAAATTAATTTGGGAATATTTACAAAGTGAATGTTTAAACACTTTAGGGCAGATCTCTTTGATTTTGTTCAAAGATAAAGATTCTCAATACTGGGATTTTACCGCTGTTTACTGAAATGAATACAGACAGGATGTATTTAAGACGATATCATTATGCAGGATAATAAGCTACTTGCAGGATAGGCTGCTATTTCACTCACCTCAGGTAAGGAGGCAGTAGAGGTGTTAGAACTCTGAGTGCTTATGCAAGAATGCAAAAGCCTGGAACTCTGTTTCTTTGGGGGTTTTAGGGGGTGGGTGTTATTTCTTTAGGCCATATCTGTTAAAGCAGAGGACCAGAAAGTAAAAATCCAAGTGGAAGTTTACTTTCCGGACCTGGATTCATCACCATTGCATAGTAAAGGAATAGTAAAGCACCATGTCAAGGTAACCTGATTCATCACTGACCTCAGATGCAGTCAATCAGCCAGGACATGTTTGCTTTCTGAAGTCTGCTTCTTTGGCTCATAGAGGGATCTTTTTGGGACAGACGAATCAATGTGATCTGAAATAGAGCATGGCCAACTTTAACAGTATGCATGTGATGTCACAGGTGGCAGGAGACACTACAGTCACTCTGAGTCCAGTGAGCGGCAGCGTTAGCGTTCAGTGTAAATATTGCTAATCACGAAACTGAAAACGGGTAGAAAAAAAAACAAACCTACTGTAGTGGCGAGTTTAGCGACATGCCAAGTTTGGTCAAAAGGGAAAGCAAGCAAACCTGGATGAAGCAGTCTTCTGAAGGTGCCTGGAAACGGTTGAAAACACTCCTAAGACCATTCACCATTCAAATAGGTGTGGTTTTGGCCTCAGTGAGCTGAACGTTCCTGGCTACACATCGCTGTCCATGGACTATTGGTTCTTTGGTCTGCATTTTAACTTTGGCAGATAATAGCTTGTTTCAGTGCATACTCCCTATAAACATGAAAATAACAGAGCTGAATGATGGGGCATCCAATTAGAGTAACCGGAACTTTTTAAGGATGATGAGTCCAAAGTTTTGCATACATATGTAAATGTGGTCTATCCATGCTATTAGAACGAACAGCTTTTTAAAAGCTGGATTACATAAATTTTTGAAGGAGTTTTAAAGTGGATAAATCAAGAGTTTGGCCAGTTTTACAGAAGCCAGTGTTTATAAATGTTAGCTTGTTCTGTTCAGATATCTGACACATCATGGATGATGTTGGCTTGAACTGCATCTGGAGTAAGTGATGAATCATGTTCTTTTCATTTGTTGGCAATTTTTTTTCTCTCAGCATATATATATATATATATATATATATATATATATATATATATATATAGATATATGTACACTGTGTAAATAATTCTGGATGAATGGACCAATAGAATGCTCTAACTGATACATTAACTTCCATAAAAAAAATTTTTTTGCCACCTCCTGTAAAGTTACCATTTTAGGAAATTTTAGTTTATCTTTGGACAGGGACAATAAATAAATGAAATAAATAAATAAATATGGGTTTAGTAGGTAAACGAAAAAAAACTTTACTTCACCATGTCATTTTTACATCATCTTACTACAGTTGGACGAATTGTTCGGTGACCTTGCAAAAATCAAGACATTTATATACGCTATATGGACAAAAGTATTGGGACACACCTCTTAAACATTGAATTCCAGTCTTTTATTCAGTCCCACTGCTACAGGTGTGTAAAATCAAGCACCTAGCTCTGCAGCCTGCCTTTCCACACATTAGTGAGAGAATGGGTGGTCCTAAAGAGCTCTCTGAATTCATTTACATTTACATTTACGGCATTTAGCTGACGCTCTTATCCAGAGTGACTTACAAGGTTCTCGTATTACAGAGGAGGGCCAATGCAGTGTTAGAAGTCTTGCCCAAGGACTCTTATTGGTGTAGCGCAGCACAGTCACCCAGACCGGGACTCGAACCCCAGTCTCCCACATGGTGAGGCAGCTCACTGGCTGGTAGTGGTGTGTCTGTTGCGCCAGGTTTTCAGGTTCACTTATGTGTCTCCTGGAATGACTGGAATATTCTTATTGGGATTCCTAGCTGGAGGCCTCAAAGATTGCGGTACATTTAGAAGGATGCGAGTGTGGGAATATTAATATATACATAACCATCATCCTCTTCACTGGCTCCTCGTCTCTTGAATACACGGTTTCTCTCCTCACACCCCACTGTATCTTTGGCAATGCCTCTTCCTACTTCAAAGACCTACTTACCCCACTAACCTCACTATGATCCCTCCTCTCAGCGAACTCAAATCACCTCCTTCCCCCAGAACTACGCTCAGCACCATGGAGTGACTGGACTTTCTGTTCTGCTGGCCCTCTATTATGAATTTGCCCTCCCTGACCATCTCAGGGCACCACAGATGATTGAGAGTTATTATTATTATTGTTATTATTATACATAATTCTAATAAATATTATAATTATAATATTTTAATAATATTATCATCATATATTATTATTATTATTATTATTACTGAATTTCAGTGTAATTCTGTAATAGGTGTCACCGACTGTGAATTTTTTTCCCTTCTAGATCTTCCACCATCAGCTGTGAGTGGTATTATTGAAAAGAGAAGACAAGTTTAGGAACCACAGAGAGCAGCTTAGCCACCAAGTGTCAGACCACGTAAAGTAATAGAGCTGGGTCAGGGCCGAGTACAGAAAAGTCTCCAACGCTCTGCTGACTCAGTAACTGCAGAGCTCCAGACCTGCTGCTGTTAGAGCTGCAAAGGGGGGACTCACTCCATATTAATGCCTATGGGTTTAGAATGGGATGTCGTAAAAGCTCCTGTAGGTGTCCATATAGTTTATATCCACACATTCAACGTACAACAGTTCAGCCCTGCACACTTATAATGTATAAAGTCATAGGGGTGAGGGGTGTTTCGGAGTGTTTCGATGCAAAGGTTTTAGGTAACACTGAAAACACTGTAAAAACACTAAAAATAATAAACATTTGCGAGCTGGTTTAAAGAATAAGGTTTGGTTCTAGATTTCTCCTGGATTTGTTAAATTCCAGCACTTAATGTGATATGATGAAGCACTGATCACCAAACCAGGTATTGAAGGCTAACAACAAATAGCATAAACAAACACAGTGACACACAAAAATACACTGAGTCAGTTTCCCAGACAGGGCCTATGCCTTGTCCTGTACCTTGTCCTTACTCACTCCAAATCTTTATTCAGCATGCTGTGTAGTCCAGGACTAGGCATAATCCCTGTCTGTCCCTGTAGGTGGGGTAAGGGTGCTGGGATATTGATTACATGACTGTGCTTAGATGGCAGTTTTGGGCCCTTGAGCAAGGCACTTAACCCTCTCCACTCCATGGGTACCATGACTGACCCTGCACTCTGACCCCAGCTTTTCCAGTCTGGGATATGAGGAAAGAGCAGTTCCATTGTACTGTACAAGTATAACGACAATAAGGGTGAAGGCTGAACTGGGTTCAGAGCTAGGCTTCCTCAAAGATAGTCAGTTAAACGGTTGAGCGAGCATCACACTGAACACTCTCTCTACCAGTAAAGATGATCTTAACACTAAAATGCTTTTGGGAAAGTTGGACCAGCACTGAATATTTCATTGTCATTGCTAATGATGCGAAAGTAAGCTACGGAAAGTTGAGAACTGTGTCTGTGTCTGTGTCTGTGTCTGTGTGTGTGTGTGTGTGTGTGTGTGTGTGTGTGTGTGTGTGTGTGTGTTTTTGTGCCTCAGATCATGGACGGGCCTGGTGAAAACGACCCCGACCTGGTGCCGGCCTCTCACCCACGCTTCTGCCAGGCCGTCAAAACCGGAGAGCCCCCGTACTCCACCTTCTTCACCCGTGTGTTCCAAAACAAGACCTTTCACGTGTACAAGCTAAAGAAAGCCAAGAAGAAAAGCAAAGCAGACAGTGGGGTGTAGTGGTGGGGCCTGCGATCACGATAGCGCCCCCTCCTGAAACCTCCTCCACATCAGCCCCCCGCCTCGCAGGCTACCTGAAAGGAATGTTTAGTGAGAGAATGAGTGTGTGAGTGTGTGTGTGAGAGATTGCAGTAGGGGGCTCTGTATGAGTGTGTGAGTGTATGTGTATGTTTAGACAGATGCCTGATTGGGTCAGTATGGGCAGATGATGCTGGATGTGCATGAGCCTCTAGCTCCAAGCCATGTGATCTAAAGCAACAGGAGATCGAGTTTAAAGGAGAACAAGAGCGCGAGAGCACGCGAGAGCAAGAGTGAGTGGGAGAGATGAAAACATGTCCTGCTTAGATTTCTGTTTCTTTTGTACTCTCTCTCTCTCTCTCTCTCTCTCTCACTTGATATGTGCTCACACACTGGACATGTGGAACTGTGATGTTTACATACATGCTCCTATATTAAAGTAGGCTCTCTCTTCTGCTTCTGCTGTTTCCCCTGCCCATCTCCAACACCCCCCCCCCGCGCGTGCTGAATGTGATATGTGTAAAACTAATGTGCAAAGAAAAACAACGAATCCAAACAAATCCCTTTGATAGTCAGAGATGGGAATCTATTTGAACTTTTGGGTAATTATTGCCTAGCCTCGTGTTGTCTTTACATCAGCCAAGCTGTTGGCCTGTGCCATCTCTCTGGCTTTCAGTCCCAGAGTCGCAGCTCACTGTCTGGCTTTTAAATTTAATGAGCACTTTTTTTTTTCTCCCTCTTCCCTCCATTCTCGCATCTA
Organism: Salminus brasiliensis; assembly: GCF_030463535.1. NCBI lineage: Eukaryota > Metazoa > Chordata > Actinopteri > Characiformes > Bryconidae > Salminus > Salminus brasiliensis. The sequence continues at coordinate 20,811,605 of NC_132902.1, forward strand.
CAAGCAGAGGTCTGCCTCTCTCTACATCTCTATAGCGGTGACTAATAAGAGCCAGTCTTGGTCACGGGTGCAGTGAAGGTGCCATAAATTCTCACTGTAACACCTAATGGTTCTAGCACTGTGAATATCATTGCGTATTTGTTCTGTTTTAATTAGTGCTACAGTGTAATTTAGTGGTTGGCACATAGCCTTGAGTGACAAAGGAATAATGAGGAACGTGCTTTTCGCTCCGCAAACTCAATTATCTCTGAAACGCAGTTTACTTTTACCGTTTACAAGGACAGTAACATGCTCCGATATTTAACCCTAATAATTATTAATGCATCCGATTGCTTAGGTGACACTTGTGCGGAGTGAAACTGCTGGGAAAAAAGGCTTCTTCACTCTTCTCTTCTCTCTCTTGGGGTGATGTAATATATTCAGTGTTCTGCAGAAAGAGGTGACTGTCGTCGCTAAGAAGTGTTATTTCTCTCAGCCTTTTGCGTTGCATTAAGATCCTTATGAATGAGATGTGGTGTGCAAGTGCCTTGCCATTTTCCTAATAGCCTGGTTCAGTTCAAGTTTTTTCCAACTCAGAGCAACACCTTCGGGATAATCTGGTTTTTATATTACTTCTCAGGCTGCTTCAGGCCCAGATCACTACTGAAATGTATTTTTTATGGATTGAACTATCATGCCCTAAATCCATTCTTTGATGTTCTCCACAGTGTCTGCAACAATAATCCTTAAAAGACTTCCAGTGGGAAATATGTGTATATAGGTCTTCTCGGTCATTTTTAAAAGGGAACCTCAGTTTGAGCTGTATGGAAAGTCTCTGCGTTAAATGTTGTAAATCTTTATGTTGAAATCGACTTCAGGCCAGATCCATTTGCAGTACGAGTGGCCATGTATGCTGCGCGTTGTTTAGCGGTACACATGAGGTTGGGCGGTATAGCAGTGATGCAGTAACTGCGGCATTTCAAAATGATGACGTATCTCCAAATGAGGATGCATGAGGTGAAATTTCTGTTCTGCGTTTCTCTTGGACACATCCAAATAAGCCCATTTACCCATGCACCTTTTTTTAATGGGCCACAGGGTGAGGGTGCTGTGGAAGCTCACAGGCTGGTGAAGATATGAGCTGAAAACGGGTGGAGAAACAAACAGGTGGGCCAACAAAATAAAAAAGAGAGCAAGCCAACGAGGATGAGTCAGATAGTCGTAGTCAGAGATGGAAACGCATCAAACAACCAAAACGCATGACTTATGAGATTACAGAGGGGGGCGATGTATCGTAGTAGGAGTCTTGCCCAAGGATTCTTATTGGTGCAGTGAAATATAGTCCCCAAGACCAGAAATCGAACCCCAGTCTCCCACATGGTGTGGTAGATCACTGGCAGGTAGTGGTGTTGGCTGTTGCGCCACATTACCGGTTTTTAAGTCTGACTCCAAAGACCATTCACTCGACTTTGTGCTCTTGGATATGAGGCTTTATCCTCTAAACGTGTGGGATTTGAGCCTCAGTTAGCTGGAACACAGTCTGTACTGTGGTGTTTAGCCTACTAGCTAACTTAACTAAGCCTAGCTGGCTGGCTATGCGTCCAAACACAGCATAATTGGTCACGTTACGATTTTGGCACTTCAGTTCCTTGACTTCACTCCCAGACACGGCTGCACTGTGCTGTGTGGTACTCAAATATTAGCTTACTGAGCAAATATTAGCTTACTGTGTCGGCTACAGATCCAACAAAAGAAAAATGACTCGTTTGCTCAAAATGACTCACTCAAGTCATTTTTGTCTGCACGTTTATAAGTGGGCTTTTGGTCTGCCAGAGTTGAATTGAGTGTTATCAGTTTATCTCTCCTGATTTGTAGCAGTTTAACATTTACTTAATGATTCATTTAACAGTGTGCACAGTGTTCAGTTAGTTGGTGACTCTGTAAGCAAACTAACCTTACCTAACCCTGTGTATTATCGCCACAGTAAGTATGAAAAAAGAAGGATACCGCCCAACCCTAGGAGTTTTTTTTTGCCTGTTTACAGCAGGACCCTTGTTTGGATTGGGAGGAATGTTAAAAGGGATGTAAGTGAATTGTCAGATTCCTCAGGCGTCGTTGATAACGTGGTCCACGGGGGAACGCAGGGTGCCAGATTGCACTGGATTGATCCTGTGGTGTTCCGGAGCGAATGAGCAGTTGTACTATATCATTATCACCTGAAAGGTTTCTTTTCAGTTCTGTGACTGCCGTTGTCTGTGTTCGGTGTTTTGCAGTTTTGTAATAAAAGAGGATTTGTCTTTTTGATTCGTTCATGCTTTATATTCACGGCGCACTGACTCCTCGGATGCACATAGATCAAAGATTCGCTAACAAAAGTGAGCGTCTCTGCTGAAGTGGTATTCTTTCCAGCCGAGGCTCTATTACAGACTAATTACTGCTCAGGTTCAGCGTCAAAATAAGTTCTCGTTATCGCCCCGGTGCCACTTGAATTTAAAAAGCTTTTTAACAGAAAAGTGTTTCTTCTTCTGAGCAAGTGCATCAATAATCTCTGAAACAATAATAGTAGTAAATAACTTTATTCATTGAGAAAGAAAATAAGCAAACATGTCAAATGATGCAAATACAAAACAGCAAGATATTTTTCACCTACCGAAAGAAATATGAAAAAAAGAAAAGAAAAGAAGGGAGTGGGGGTAATAGCTCACGTTCAACAGCAGAAGCAGAGTCTCTTCGTCTCGATATTTCTCAAAAAGGGATCTGATATTTCTTTGAAAAGCAGTAACTCCTGTTCGGTATGTACAAATGAGGTAAAAACATCTCACAATATGCAGTTACTATATACTCTTCACACAAATCAAAAGTGGACCTTTGTTCGAAGCTGCCAGGTGGCACCGGTCTGCCTGGCGTGATCGGAACTCCAGGGAATTGGAAACGGACCCTTTGCATCTCTCATTGACTATTATTTTCACCTCAGAATCGTTTATCCTCTTCAATCGCGTTACCAGGATGAATCGGAACTCCAGTCCTCTGGGATCCTTTATCTTGTGCATGAAATAGCAAGCACAGCGCTAGCAGAGCCATTTCCTAGCCTCAACTTGAAAAGCTCATTTTATTCTCGTGTTGCTGCCTTTGGAAAAATTGGCACTTTTGAGATCAGTAATAAGAGTGACGACTCTTCTGTCGACTTCTCCAACTCCCATGATCCTTTGGTTCACAGCATGACAGTGAGCAATCAGTTCACATTAGGATTAGCTCTCTGATGTCTTTTAGCACACTCCTACTCTCCACAGCTGGACTGTCACGCTCCACAAACGGCGCTGCACAATAAAAACCACTGAAATAAGAAGGGAAAAAAAATGATGACGGGAGGGGGCACAAACACTACCTCAGAATGTACAGAATACAAGGTTGGCATTTGCGGCCTCGCAAGGGGGAGGCCACATGGCTTTTCTGTATTCCATCTATAGTGAGGAGGGGGGGGGTCAAAATCAGCACAAAGAACAGACTGGAGAACCTTCAGGCCTCCCCTGCCCTGTGTTTACTGCATGCCACTGCCACTGAAGCCCATTACAACAGGACATGTTGGGATGCTTTAGTGTCGGGGACCAGGGGGTTCACTACATACACTGACTTCTGCATGTTCTGGCCTGGATTCAGCTCGCTGCTGAGGTTCATCAGGTTTCTCGGCAGGGGCGTGTAATGCGATTGGAAGGGAAAATGCTTGCTTTCGAATTCTTTTTTATTTCCCTCTTTTTGGCAAGAGAAGAGATGCCGTGACGCTCTGCGGTAGAGTAAGCGGGTTTTGTTAAGGACATAATGCTCTCTAAAGGGAGCGAAATGTGGAGGGAGTGGATCCCCTGCACTAAGCTCCTACCACAGAGTCCAGCTCCTACTCTGAAATCACGGCCTACCACCGCTCAGTAACGTGATGGGATCTCGCATGCACGTACACACACACATTCACGAAACACGTTCTTTCAATTCTTTTACCCGATGCAGCTCTCTTACTCCGTCTGAACCTGTGCTGTTATTCAACACTGATTTAGAAAGCTCTGCAGCGAGACACTTTATGATACTCCATTGCAGAAAGCCTCTATAGTGTCCTTCAGACTGCTCCACCTTGGCCTTCCGCCTTGTGTGTCCCAGACCCATTTGTATTCCAACCGGTTTGTCTCCTTTTTTGGCTGGAGAGAGAGAGAGAGGGAAGGGGACACGATTTGTATTCCCAAGGAACGTCTTGGAAAGGGCTGAACAATAAGGCCGCTCTCTGCCTCGTTTTCTTTTAGTGCTTCTAACACGTCCTCTCCCTTTTTCACAGTCTCTCCTTCCTCCCCTTGGTCCATGTGAAGGGGAGCGAAATTTACGAGGGAAGTGGTGTGAATAAAATAGAGACAAATCAGCTGCGACTGAGTCCGAGAGGTGGAACTGATGAGCACAGTGGGTCACTGGAGACAGCACAGGTAGCTAACAGATTTAGAAAAGCAAACCAGCGGTGGCCACGGAAAAAACTGCCCATCCCGAAACGTCCAGGTGCGCCTCCCTTTCCGTTAAAACGCTTACAGAATACAGACATACAGGACAGCATATCAGGATAGATCAGGGAAGGTCCTCCTGCAACATAAGTCACCGAGCTAATAAACGGCTTCCGTTCCCATCATCGCAGTCCACAAGTCACTGCTGTGAAGAGGCTTGCCGCAGGATCCCGAACAAGTGCCATGTACAGATGCTCGTTTCCTTTTGACTGGCACTTCCCATTTGCAGCTCATTGATAGTCGCCGGCCATGCCAGCCTGTCTCTGTATCCTTCAGCCCTCGGGAAAAACATTTTGTAAAGATTCGCAATCCCAGACAAGGACAGAAAGCAAAGCAGAACTCTTCAGGTTTTTTTTAAAGTCCCATTTGATTCCAGGTCCATCCTTGACACTGAAGTTTTTCCCTTCAAGATTTTGTCCATCTGTTCTGCTGTGGAGAGGCAGTTTCCCCTCCCGTCCTTTAGAGGTCACTAGCCTCTGCCCTCTCGTAAAGTGCTTTGAGCTTCTCGAAGCGTGGCCCCCACTCTTTCAGGCAGTCGTGGCTGCTAGTAGTGGTGCTGTCCTCAAGGCCAGATGAGCTGAAGGAGCTAAGTGAGCCAGCAAGTGACCCTCCGCCTTCTGTGGAGAAAACCTGCAAGGAATCGAAGGGTGCCGTCTCTGGGTGCTGGTCGGCGTCCCGGATGATCTCGCACAGGTAACGTGCTAGATCTTGGCTGGAGAAAGACAGGCTCTTGCGGGACAGCTGGGAAGCCCGACCTGCCCCAGGACCGGCGCACTGACCCTGTGCTGGGGTACGGGTCGGGGGGACGTCTCGGCGGAGGGTGGTGGTAGTGGTGGTGCTGGAGGACATGGAGGAAGTGCTGGTGGCTGTCAGGGCCCGGGACGGAGGGTCGGACTGGTGCAGATGGTGGTGCTGCTGTTGCTGCTGCTGAGATGGAGGGTGGTGGTGCAGAGCTCGCGAGCGGCCGTACTGCACAGACTGAGCCGGGCTGGGCTGCAGGGACTTCTGGAGTTCCGCCATGTCATAGGCATTCTGGGCAACAGGGGGAGAGAGAGAGAGAGAGAGAGAGAGAGAGAGATGGAGATAAATGAAGACAGGAATGAGGATGAAGGCAAAATTGAAGTTCATTAAAAGGCCTGCATTATTGATGTGATCCTTTATGTGAGGCTCGCATTACATGATTTTCTCCTTAACCTAAACGTAGGTTCTTTAAAATGTTCAGTGAAGTTTCATAGCTAATGTAGCCAAGAAATAATGAAAGTCTTTAGCCTCTCAATCTCGCAAGTCATCTCACGGTTGCCTCAAACTGCATTCTGATGTAGTCTAAGACCACGACTAAGACTAGGACTAGTACTCGAGTGCAGGCCTGGACCTTTGCCTCAGACTTTTCTTGGACTTTCTTTGTTGACAGACCAGCTACAGTGTCACCAATGAAGGTTTGTAAAACACTCGGTCTGTAAGAGTACTATTTCCTTGGGTCTCGATTGTGACCTGGTTTCGGACGCAGTCTTGACTCAGTCTTGACCTTGACCAATGTTTGCCTAGCTAAAAACATAGCTTACAAATTACAGTATGCCATACAGTGTCAGAACACTCAGCAGTTTTTTTATGATTTATTTTATTAATTTATTTACCGCATTTTCTACCCAATTTGGAACAAAATCTGACGTCCAACTACAAAAAAAATTGAACATAAAAGGAACGTTATCCACTAATTTTTATGTCCAGGCTCCTTGAAACACTGGAATGATACATATAAGAGCCAGGAAGGCCCCTTGGAGCACTGCAATCCCTCTTCCTGTGAACTCCTGTAAAAAAAAATAAGCAGTGGAGCTTTGAGTCTGAAAGAGCACAATTGGCTGTCTGTCTCCCCTTATCACTAATAAGCTATGTTGGCCGGCACAGGCGTCTGTTATCTGTTAGCTGTCCACTGCCTGGCATTGCTGCATCTGTGGTTCTTACCCTCCCAGTGTTGGGAGCGAATGCGTGGGTTAATTGGCATAACCAAATTGGGAGAAAAAGGGAAAAAGCTGACAGACAAATGTATTTACTAGAAAACTCACAAGCGTCTATTTTTGAGAATCCTTAAGACCTTGACATGGTTTCAGGCAGGTGTGTGATGACTTAGGAAAGCAGTGTCCACAGTGCTAGTCAGCCGGGTATGAGCTTCTATGACTTGTTTGCTACATTAGCCTCGTAGCTCTAGTGCAGAGCCAGACAAGCAAACTTCAGGCACTAAACAGGTCTTGGCTGATTGACTACATTTGGGGTACGGTATTGTGCAAATTGCGTAAAAGAGATTCTTTGGCCAGTCTACCCTTTTAAGAGCTAATATGGCATATAGTGTTTTTTTTTGTTTTTTTTTTTTTACCATAATATGAAATGAGTGCAGGGGTTGTAATGAAGCGAGTGTGTGACACTTGATCCATGGCCTAATAACAGCACAATAGCAGGCACTGATAACATAAGCGGCTCGGTTTGTCTTCATTACAGAATTTGTTCTTCTGCTAACCGTTAATGGCATAAATCCTGATTCATGCCAGTAATGCTAAAGCCTGATTAGTTTCTGTGAGTGCACCTCTCTCTCTCTTGCTCTCTCTTTCCCTCTTTCTCTCCACCTGAGACAGGAAGAGAGGAGGAGAAAAAGACAGAAGCTCTCCGGGGACGACAGAGTGAGCAGACTGCTAAGTTGACACAGTGAAACATGACGGCTAGGCAACAGCCCTCTTTCTTTTTTATGTAACATGGCATAATCGCTTCTGCATTAATCCAATTCAGCCAAAACCGATTCCACTCGTTACCGCGAGGGCACTTTTTCCGCCGGAGAGAAAAGAAACTTAAGCCTCGGGAGGATAAGATGGCAGGGGAGTGGTGGAGTGGGAGCGAGAGAGAGTGGAGTGGAGTGGTGAGTGGTACAGGTGTGGGTGTGCACAGTAATTGATTACCTGATGTGTGAAGACTCATCTGATGAACTGTAGAGGATCAGAGTGCTACTGCGTATGTGATAAGCATATTACATGGTTTTGCATAAAGCGGATATGAGTGTGACAGTGGGGGATACATGCGGCACCATCAAACACTTCAGCTTCAGCGCTAAAACGAACACTGAAACAGTCTAAACTACCACCTGCTGGCATCGCTTTCCATATTTCTTCTCCCAAAATTGACGCCTCCCTTTTTCCCTTCTTCCTCCCACCTTCGGAAGTGCAAGATGAGAAACTTCCTTCCCCTGAGTGCTCGCTTTCAGTGAAATGTCAGGGGCAAAATGTCAAGCTGTCACAGTCGTCTCAGAAATGTCTCCTAGTTGCACGTTTGTTAGGAAAATCGGAGATGGTGGGCTCCTAATGTTAAAGGTTGCCGGGGAGACAGGCACCTCCGTCTGAAAGACGGTCATGACGACCATGGTTGGACGTTTTGGCTGGCCCGGTTGCAGGTCGTTATGGCACACCTGTGCCTCTCTCTAACGTGCCATGCCAGGAGACGTTACTGATGCTCAACATATCAGGCCATTGCAGCAGACATTCCCTGCAAAAACCTGCCGTCAGTCTTTCTGCATCACAGGTGTCAGAAATCCTTACGGGACTTTCCGTAGCCTTCACATTTCTCACCTGGTCCTCCTCTCCACCTCCTTCTTCATCGTAGTTGAGCACATTCTCTCGGATGTCCTCCCAGCCATCGTGGTGAGCAGACACGTGGTACACCCCTTCCTTCAGCCCCTTGTAGCTCCGCCAGCGGGTGTACAGGAAAATCCCCAGTAGCAGGACTGCAAAAAAGACAGCAAGTAGAAGCACATGGTTAGCAGCGTGCTGGGATCGGTTGGACTCTCACTGCGAGAAGAAAAGACCAGGAAAATGGGTCAATAAGTATATTTGGCCAACAGTTATTCAGCACATCTATTTACACAAGATGTATTCTATCACAAGAAATATTAATGATTTATTTTATTAATTTATTTAACGCATTTTCTACCCAATTTGGAACAAAATCTGACGTCCAACTGCAAAAAAACGTTATCCACTTATTTTTATGTCCAGGCCCCTTGAAACACTGAAATGATACATATAAGAGCCAGGAAGGCCCCTTGGAGCACTGCAATCCCTCTTCCTGTGAACTCCCCCTATGACTAGCAATGCCCACAACACTAGGAGGGTGAATACTAGCACATCTCTTATGACACGTGAACGCAGCATCGCTAGGCAGCTCCCCAGCTCTGATACAACAGCTAACAGATGCCTGCGCTGACCAACATCACACTAGGATTGTGGGGAGAACGTGCCATCAACCAAGACATCAACCATCAACCAAGATGTGCCATCAATCAAGACAACGAAGCCTCTGGCTGCTGATGGCACGTAGCATGACCAGCGATTTTCGGATCATAGTGGCAGTGCCTTAGTCCACTGGACCACTCGAGCCCCTTAGATGAGGAATACTGTTGGGGAGTGGAAGATTTGTGGAAAACGATCAAACAATTGTGCTCTTACTGGCTCTCAGGAAGCAAGTGTATCGGTGCAGTGTTCCAAGGGACCTGGACATTAAAATGAGTGGATAACTTTAAAAAAACTTACTTTTTTGTTCCCTGAACCCACCACTGAGTTTGATACGCTTTAGATACGCCTAGACTGCTTTTTAAATAATCCACAAAACAGGACACTGGCGAAGATGACACCGGTCAGCCAGAATGTAACCCATTTACCATAAGGGAACCCACATGGCCTTCTAGCACAGGTCACTTGTGGATTAATAGAATCATGCTTGTATTTTTTCAGGATTTTTTTCTTAAACTGTTTTCATTTATAAACTTTGGAAAATGCTCTGAGAATCAGGTCCGGACATTTCCGCAGTTGCCCTTCACACATCTAGCGCACAGCCGGAGCTTTTTCTTTTCAGATGTGTTCTCACTATAGAAAATGTTCTGCATGGTTTAGGCAAGGGCCAGTGCTTGTATGAGGTACAGCATGACCCACTGTGAATTCTCTGGAAAATTACCTGCTCTATTTACACATGGGCTCACTCTGACATTATGTGGACTTTGTACAAGGGGCACATACACACATACACGGCTCCTCCTCCGGGTAATGTCTAGAAAATGCCTGCTGTCTGAAAGGGGCTTTAGTGATATTTAGGTAGATAAGGCTAAGCTCATTGGTTCTCTCACTGACTGAAACTTCATGGGCAGAGCTGAAGACCTAATAGGTGTGATTAACCACCAACATAATTACAAACTGACAGAGGAATGAACCAGTTTCCAGTCAGTGGGACCAGTTCCGGTCAAGAAATCTACTTTAGGCTTTCTGGAAGTTCTAGATAAGTCTTAGATTGTGAAAATGGCTGGTAGTATAACCAGGATTCAGGATTCAGTTGCTGGAAAATAAGCTGAGACTATTTGGAAAGATGTCTAATATATTAGATCTGTTACAAGCTTCAAATCAAACATGGAGTATCTTTCATTAGCATAGAACGACCATGTTTAATCAAGAACGATCAAGTGCATTGCCATTAGCTTAGAGCAAATATTACTAGAATCTCATGAGGGGGGGCTAGAAGAAATGAGCACTATTGTACAGCTTCCATTTTTCTTCTTTTTTTAAATGAGCTGACATTTGTGGCCTGAGCTGAAAGCCTAGGTCTAACAGTTACAGTTCACCACTGATATTTACATACGTAATTCTCAAAGGCATAGTAGCAAAAATGTCAATCAATATAGAGATGCTCTCAGTTATAATGTGGAAGTGAATTATTATTATGACATAAAATGATGTAAAAATCAACTTCAGTCAGGGAACAAAACAAAATACAGCGTCAAAAGTAGAATATGGACCTTCACTTTCTACCTTCAAGCCTATTAGATTTAGCTTTGATCAGCTGTGTGGCAGGTAACGTCGGCTCAGCGCTGAGGTCACGCTGTGTCTGCATGTCGGCCGTTCTGAGATAACAGCCCGGCTTCACCACAGAGACAGCAACTCAATACGAGCTGAGCACCAAGAGCTTCTGGCTAAATCAATCCTCCCTGGCACCAGATTGACCTTTAGAGTATATAATACAGCTCTCCAAACCTCACTCTTCTTGCAATCTGGCCTTCCTCCAGTGCGCTCTCTCACACACCCTCCCTTTCCCTCGCTCTCTCTCGTTCTGCTGTTTGTTTTTCCTCACTTTCGATGCCTTCTCTGCTTCTTTTTCTCGGTGTAGTCCCATTTGCCGCAGACTCGCTCTATTTTTCATTCTGTTTCCCCTTCTTCGTTCCATGGAGGCTTTCTCAGCGTTGCTCCCATCTTCCCTCATGCTGTTTCTCACTTGCCTTCTACATTTATTGCTTTTTCTTGGTCAGTATGAGCTCCAGGCCTTCTATGTACTATACTCTCCATGTTGACTAGCCACATCTGTTAAGGTCAAATGCTCCGAATGTGTTTGGCTCTCATATAGACAACAAGTAGTGGTAGTAGTGTTACTCTGGGTTTTCAACCTGAGCAACCTCTATTTGCCGCATCTGTATCATACTGATAATTAGCATGGACAAAGAAATGGACACGTTTCCCTGTGTTTAGTACTAGAAAAGAGTAGCTCTTGACCTGCCTATTTACAGTAGAAGCCAATAGGCTGGTGCTTTCCTTTAAAAGCCCAGATCCTTGTGCATCTGCTCTGTTTCTAACATTGGCAGTTGCTGTAGACAGTAATTTTAGTATAAGAGAAAAAATATTGACACATTTATGATATAAGCTTATTGGCTGAAACCAGCAATCTTCGGATCATAGTGGCAGTGCCTTAGTCTATTGGACCACTCGGAGCCCCTTAGATGAGAAATACTGTTGGGGAATTTGTGGAAAACGATCAAACAATTGTGCTCTTACTGGCTCTCAGGAAGCAAGTGTATCGGTGCAGTGTTCCAAGGGACCTGGACATCAAAAATAAGTGGATAACTTTCTTTTTATCTTTGCAGTTGAATGTCAGGTTTGGTTCTGAACCTACCATTGTGTTTGATACGTTTTAGATACGCCTAGACTGCTTTTTAAATGAGCCACAAAACAGGACGCTGGCGAAGACGACACCGGTCAGCCAGAACGTAAGCCATTTACCATAATGGCCTTCTAGCACAGGTAACCTGTGGATTAATCGAATCATGCTTATATTTAAACTACAAGTTCTACCAGATATTTTGCTTATTAACTCCAGAAAGCGCTCATTTAGAGTAGAAGCCAATAGGCTGGTGCTTTTTTCTTTAATAGCCCAGATCCTTGTGCATCTGCTCTGTTTCTAACATTGTTTGTTGCCGTGGACAGTAATTCTAGAGAACAGAAAAACTATTGACTTGAAACACATTTAAGATAGAAGCTGATTAGCTGAAACACCTTCCCCATCAGCTTCAATGTGGACATGTTTTTAATCAAGTCAATGGGTTTTCTGTTCCTTTCTAAGGACTGGTAAATTGTTGCCTGCGGTAATTCACTGTATGCTACAGATGTAGTCAAGTGTTCCTTTAATATATGGGTTATTAAAAGATCAAGCACCTGCCCATTGGCTTGTGTGGTGTGTTCTGCATCAATAAATGCTCTGTTCTTTTACTAAATAGAGAAAAACATGACTCCAAGTGAATCAAAGTGAATGTCTTTAATGTGAAAGCTTCAAATCAAACATGGAGTATCTTTCATGAGCGCTGAATGTTTACTACATTACTAGAATCTCATAGTGGGGCTAAAAAAGTTTAGCATTATATCACAGCTTTCGTATTTTTTTTTTTTCTTTTTTTCTTTTTAAATAAGTTGACGTTCGTGGCCTGAACCTAAGCCTAGGTTTAATTGTCACGGTTTGACTTTGATACGGATGTAGCAGATAGACTAGTCAAGTGTATATGGGTTATTAAAGATCTAGCACCTGCCCATTGGCTTCTGTGGTGTTTTGCATCAATACATTCTCAGATCGTTTACTAATTACAGAAAAACATGCTCACTGAATGATAACATTACATTTACATTATTGGCATTTAGCTGACGCTCTTATCCAGAGCGACTTACAAGGTTACTCGTATTACAGAGGAGGGCCAATGTAGCGTTAAGAGTCTTGCCCAAGGACTCTTGTTGGTGTAGTGCAGCACAGTCACCCAGACCGGGTATTGAACCCCAGTCTCCCACGTGGTGTGGTAGCTTACTGACCGGTAGTGATGTTATCTGTTGCACCACACCAACCACACCCATGAGAACATGGGTGCACCTTATTGAAATTAGGTAAAAAATGTAGGGGTTAGTTTGGATAGTGTCAAATAAACACATTTGGTAAAGGTACAAGTATGTACTATGTGTCCTCTGCATTTTACTCATCTGTGGACACACACCCAGAGCAGTGGGCAGCCAACTCCAGCACCCAGGGAGCAGGGAGGGTGACGGGCCTTTCTCAAGGGCCCAACAGTGGCAGCTTCCCGAGACCGGGTATCAAACCCACAACCCTGTCATCAATAGTCTGGCGCTCTAACCGCTATTAAAAACAATTAAATAAAAAAATTATTTGCATCTTTTGCAAGAGTGCATCCAGAGTCAGTGATAAATCCTGTTTTTTTGTTATTCGCCAAAGCATTCCTTTAATATTTCGTTAGGTCTGTGTGACCGAGAATTGATTAAAGCTCAGCACTGATAAAAGAAAAATAAAAAAGAAACATGCATGAGCTCCCTTCCTCCATGGAGATGTGGGAGCTTTTTGAGTTTCTGAAGTGACCATGGAGACAAGCGCAATCCTCTGGTGAAAACGGCATCAACAAAAACACTCAATTATTGTGTCAATGCCTGACGACTCAGAGACTCAGTGTATTTGTGTACTTGACGGGAAGCCAGGCAGCAAATACACGAATCTATACTTCATGCACATACACACATGCATATATGGACACACACGGAAGCACAAACACACACACACACACACACACAATCTCTCGTCTTTGGCAAACGCGCTTCACACAAATGAACATCAAATATCTATCCTCTTTAGAGATTTGTCATGCTGTGTCGGTGCCAAAGGAAGGTGCGTACCCAGAGAGAAAAGACATTTTTAGCTCAGTTTGCTCTCCTAATCGCTGCAAATAGGGAGCCTGGCTCGTATTCAAAGAGAACGAGTGCTTTAAAAAGAGAGCCGGGTGCTTTCAAAGGGAAAGGTGGACAGCGGCCTATTAATTGAATCGCTCTTTAAATGGGCCGCTTGTGTAGTGCAGTATTAGTGCAACCGCATTTCTAAAAGAGCTTCCGGCTGGCTGGTCCAGTCACTCAGCAGTCAGTGCCTTATCGAAGCTAACGTGGACAGTTCCAGCATCATCACTGTCATGTTTTGACATATGGTTCGCACTCAAACTCAACGCGGCTCAGTTTTGTCGAGCACCGTGTGAGAGGATGACAGGATGTTCACTATACCATAAGGAGCGTGTCTCTGTGTGTCTGCTCATCTGAAATGACACTGATGCGGTGGATCTATCTTTAGAAAAAGCCGTACAAGAGCGCACTTCCTGAGGTCTTCAACATCCGGTTGACGTCGGTATGCCTCAAAGTTTTGTAGACACTTGTTTATCCAGCATTTCTTCAAAAATCTAAGGTGTTAGTAGAGAGCCTCTACTCTTCTGGGAAGGCTTTACAATAGATATCGGAACACTATTGTGAGGATTTGATTGCTTTCTACCTCAGGAGCATTACTGAGGTCAGGTACTGATGTTGAACGATCAGGTCGGGATCACAAAAGGAGCAAAAAAGAACAGTCCTTCTCAACTCAATGTTGGGGAGCCATACACTCCTCCCGCTGGCCTACTTTCCGAGAGGATTGCTTGCAGGATTGCTAGAAAGACAAATCAAAACCTCTGCTTGACTGCAAAAGACCTTCAGAAAGATTTACCGGCTCCAGGAGTATAGTGGTGCACTATTCTGCTGCAACACCTGCACAAACATGAACTTCATGGAAGCATCATCAAAACCTTTTTTTCTGTGTCCTCAGGGTCATTCAGGGTCATATGTCCAAACTAACTAGATGCATTTCACATTTCTTCAAGTTCTGTGGACTGATGAAAGTTTTAATGAACTTTTTTAGGCCACAATAAGCAAAGGATGTTTGGAGAAACAAGGGTGCAGATTTTTATGTAAAGAAGACGTCGCCAACTGTTAAGCACTGGGGTGCATCACTCCTGATTTGGGCTTGTGTTGCAACCACTGGCACAGGAAACATTTCACTGAGATAAGGAAAACAGGATGGCTTCTACAGGAGAATCGCAATCTTAAACACAGCTAGAAAATAATGACTCACTCAAGTTGAAGGTTCACCATGGCCCTCACAGGCCCCTGACTTAAACAAAACTTTTGCAAGGAAGGAAGAATGAGCGAAAATCCCCTAAACAAGAATTGAAAGACTGTAATGCTGAGCATAGACTACAAGTATTTGAAAAGAGACTCTGATACTCTCACACATCTAAAGATTATCTATCATCTTTGAAAAGACTGAGAATCTTGAAAGGTCACTATTTGCAACTAGATTTCTTTTGAGACTATTTCCCATCATGCTCCTGGTGGAAATTTACAAAAATAGCAACTGTTAAACAAACAGAAAGCAGAAATGGAAGCACCAAAAAAAAGATGCTGCAGAATGGGCATGGCCCTGTTTTCTTATTGAGTTCTTATCACACCAAACGATCGAAATGACAGGAGCAAGACTCACGTGATTGTGCTGTCGGTGTTCCCGACACTAGGACATAAGGACTTAACGAGTCTCCTCCGATACATGTGAAGCCAGCCACCGCCTCTTTTCAAACTGCCACTGATGCAGCCCGGCTGGCGCCTGACACGCTCAGAGGAAGCTCACAGGAGCTTAACAGATGCCTGTCTGCCTGCCTGCTCCGTCTACCCACCCAGAGAGAGAGCCTGGCCAATTGTGCTCTCTTGGAATATGGATGCTGACAGCAAAGTGAATGGTCCATTACTGATGCCTCGTAGATGCTCACCTTACATTTAACTATCATTCAGCTGAACCTCTATTAAATACAACTGAAGTCTAGAGAATGTAACCCTGCACCTAACCCTAACCCTAAACTTGACCGTACCCTAGAATCAACCCTAAATCCTAATCATAACCCTAACTGTACCCTGGAATCAACTCTAAGTCCTAATCATAACCCTAACTGTACCTTGGAATCAACCCTAAATCCTAACCATAACCCTAACTGTACCCTGGAATCAACTCTAAATCCTAATCATAACCCTAACTGTACCCTGGAATCAACTCTAAATCCTAATCATAACCCTAACTGTACCCTGGAATCAACTCTAAATCCTAACCATAACCCTAACTGTACCCTGGAATCAACTCTAAATCCTAATCATAACCCTAACTGTACCCTGGAATCAACCCTAAATCCTAACCCTAAACTTGACCGTACCCTGGAATCAACCCTAAATCCTAACCCTAAACTTGACCATACCCTGGAATCAACCCTAAATCCTAACCCTAACCCTAACTATACCCTAAACCTTAAATATAACCCTAACCCTAATCCTAAAAGACAGTCAAGTGCAGTTGCATTTCTGAGACATTCGATTGTTAGCTGTAGGTCAGGTGAGCATCTACAAGGCATCAACAATGGACCATCCTAGAAAAGCGTGACCCCACTTTTTTTAACATATCGCTGTTGTTTCAGAGCCAAAATCCACCATGTTTTCATTTCCCATTGCTGTCCCGTTGAGACGCAGCTGGAGGCGGTCATTAAAGTGGACAGTGCTGGAAAAAGGGCACGACACTAAAACATGAGTAGAAGCTGAGATCTTCCTGAATTCTAATGATCTGCTGAGAAGTTTTGAGCAAATACTGCACTAAAGTGAAAGTTCTACAAAGAACTATTTGTGTGGGCGTGCAAAGTCCTCTGGGTAAAAAAGAGAGCGAAACAATCCCATTTTTCCATCTGGCCCATAAAAGACTTTATTAAATAAATAATAAAAATAGACTGAAAAAAAGGTTCTGCTCAATCTGTACTAGTTGTGCTAGCTCGGTGTTTTGTTGCGTGGTCCCGTACAGACTTATTCGTTTATTTATTTATTTATTTATTTCTCTCCCTCCCTCTCGCTCTTCCTCTCTCTCTCTCTCTGAAACAGTAACTTTTAAGTGGAGAGTTGTGAGAGATTTCTGAATGAGTTCTGCGAGCGTTATTGAGTGAGAAGTTTCTGGGCTGGACTTCAGACCCCTGTTCTGTTCTGCTTTCAGCATCGATCTGCAGGCCGGGCTGTGACCTCATGGGACTTCCCCACAGACTCAGGCCGGACAATTTGATCAAAAAAAAAAGCAAAAAAACCCAATCGTGCAGATCTAGAGCTGAAGACGCCTTCATGCATGTGCTCACTGCGTAAATCACAGCTATTACAAACTGTGTCCTAATACAGCGGCAGTACAGCGGAGACGGACAGTCTAAATCTACACTAATGTAACACCATTTACATGTGGGAAGAGGTTCTGAACCCTTTAACAGGGCAGTGATGACACGGTTCCTGTAGGACAGCACTGAGTGAACTTATAACACACTGAGAATGATAATGTAAGGTTTGGTATATATATATATATATATATATATATATATATATATATATATCAATTAAATATTATTCATTCATTTATTGCAATAGTTCAGTGAAAACAAAATCGCAGACAGTGCAAGAATGTCCATCTCATGAGCCTCTGGGATTTAAACAATGTATGGAGAGTGTTTTATGCAGAGGATTTTACACTCACACACAGAGAGAGAGAGAGAGAGAGAGAGAGAGAGAGAGAGAGAGAGTGAGAGAGAGAGAGATTTCAATAAAAGCATCAGACCACCCAGGCCAAACTGTGCCATCAGACTGGGTACTGCAGACTCTCTCTCTCTCCTTTCTATTCATTCTTTCTCTCTCATCCTTCTCCTCCAGCTCTTTTCTCTCTTTTCTGTTTCTACATTGACTTGCTCTTTCTCGCTCGCTCGCTCTCTCTCAATCTCTCTCTACTTCCCTTCCTGTGTCTTTTCTCTATGTCTCTATGTCTCTCTCTCTCTCTCTCTCTCTCTCTCTCTCTCTCTCTCTTTTTCTTTCTCGCTTTCTCTCTCTCTCTCTCTCTCTCTCTCTCTCTTGCTTTCTCTCTACTTCCCTTCCTGTGTCTACTGGTTCATGTTCATTTAAGTTCTATTCTATTGACAATACATCTTTGCAGGGACTGGACAAGCTGTGTTTGTGTAAATTGGCACATCAGTGTCAGCAATGGGTGCAACTTAAAGTAGCTGAATGCATTCATTAGAAGAGGTGTCCACAAACATTTGGACATATAGTATATCATTTTTGTTGGTCAATTATAAGCTGTATAGAGGTTCCTGCTGGGAACTATAGGATCTCTCTCTATATATAAAACCACTTTTTTTAACATCTAGCTGTTTTTTCATAACTGGGATCCGCCACCTTTTCATTCCCCATTGCTGTCCCATTGAGACGCAGCAGGAGACGGCCATTAAAGTGGACTGGAAAAAGGTCACAACGCTAAAACAGATGATTAGAGGCCACAGATTCTCCTGGTCAGTAGGCTCTGGGCTTCGGATTGACATCACAAAAACATTGGAACAAACATTGGGCGTTAAATTTTGGTCATCTGACATCACAATTTTAAACCAACAAAATATCAACGTCTAATAGAGGTTACATTATGACGCTGACCACGCTGAGGCTGACGTTCACCATACTTGATTTAGTGTTGATATTCTGCATCAACATTACGTGGGAATTAGATGTTGTTGCTTAACACCATGACTTTAAAACCAACAGCGTATCAGCCTCAAAACGGTAGATTTTTATGCTGTGTGGATGTTAATATTGCCACGTCTAACAGATATGGATTCTGGTCACCATACTTCACCACTAAAAGTCACCTGACACCACCATTTTAAACCAACAAAATCTCAATGTCTAGGAATTAAAATGATGATTATGCCATTGACCAGATGTTGGGTTTTGGTCACATTACCTCACAACCTAATGTTGATATTCTACATTAACATAATTTACATTTACGGTATTTAGCTGACACTCTTCTCCAGAGCGACTTACAAGGTTACTCGTATTACACATGTGGGCCAATGTAGTGTTAGGAGTCTTGCCTAAGGACTCTTATTGGTGTAGCGCAGAGTAGCCACCCAGACCAGGAATCGAACCCCAGTCTCCCACATGGTGTAGTAGCTCACTGGCAGGTAGTGGTGTTATCTGTTGCGCTACACCAACCACTTACCACTTACATAATGTAAAGATGTTGGTTTCTGATTACTAAAGACCATGACTTTCACCATGTTATTTCTTTTTTTTAAGCAATGTGGATGTTAACTTTGTGATGTCTAGCAGATGTTGGGTTTTGGTCACCATACCTCACAACTAAAGACGCTGACTAGACATTGGGTTTGATAAATTTTGTTACTTAACACCAAAAACTAACAACATATCAACGTCTTAAAAAATGTCATGTTGTGTTTAGACATTTAAAAGATGTTGGGTTTTGATCACCATACTTCATTGGTTTAAGACATTTGGAAGACGTTGGATTTTGGTTACCTGACACCACAATTTGGAGGTTAGGATTGGGACACTGACATTGGGTTTTGGTCACTACACCTCAACTAAATGTTGATATTCTATATCAATATGACATAAAATCATGTGAGATGTTTGGAAGATGCTAGATTCTGGATGCTTAACACATATCACTGTTTTTTCCGAATTAGGATCCACCACCTTTATTCCCCATTGCTGTCCCATTGAGACGCAGCAGGAGACGGTTGTTAAAGTGGACTGGAAAAAGGTCACAACACTAAAACAGAGACAACGGGTTCTCCTAGTCAGCAGGCTCTGGGCTTCGGTTTGATGTCACAAAAACATTGGACTTGGAATTTTATTAATAAATGAAAATTGAGTTGATGTCAAAAGCCAACCTTGAGTTGACATCAAGCTTTAACGTTAGATAGACATTAAATGTTGGTCATCTGACATAAGATTGTGACACTGACTAGACATTGGGTTTTAGTCACCACGCCTCAACTAAATGTCGATATTCAAATATGATGTCGACATGTGAGATGTTTGGAAGATTTTTGGATACTTAACACCGTGACTCAAAACTAACAACAAATCAACATCTAAAAAATCTAATTTCATGTTGTGTAGATGTTAATATTGTGACATCTAGAAGCCCCTGGGTAATATGGTCATATTTGGTCACCATATCTCGACTTGTCAATATTCTACATCAGTATGACATTTGAAAGACGCTGAATTTTGGTTGCCTGACACCACGATTTGTAACCAACAAAACATCAACGTCTAATCATGTCAAATGCCCCATTCATACCTGGCACTTTAAATTCGTCTCCTGTGAGCCCAAGTGATCAGATTTCATAATAATGCCGCCACTCTCCCACGGATTTTGTTTTGACTTACATTTACATTTACATTTACGGCATTTAGCAGACGCTCTTATCCAGAGCGACTTACAAAGTGCTTTGCTATTTACCCAAGAAAAGCCTTAGCTAGTTAGAATAGACTAATAATACAAAAGATACCTCCAAGACTTTGAAATAGTTAGCGATTTATTCGTTGGTTAGTTACTGTATCTCAGCCAACTCATGCAGACAATCGGTGATGTGGTCTCACGGTTATTACATATTTACAGACAGAGGCAGTGATAAAGATGGTGCTTTGCTGTTGGGTACGCATCAAGGCGTTTTGGCGTTTACACTACAAGAATAATGTGGTCATCTGCATCTCTGACCATCTCCCAACGTGGTTTGAGTGATCAGATTCCAATGTGTCTGAGAGACACACTGTACCCCATTTACACCTGTACTTCGGACCACCCAGGACACATTTCAATGCCAGGTGTGAACCGGGGCCAGGTGTTAGGTTTTGATCACCATACGACTAAAAGATGTTTGGAAGATGTTGGATTTTGGTTACCTAACACCACAATATCAAATCAACAAAATATTAAAATCTGCTCTCGTCACTATTCAGACGTTGGGCTGGTGCTGGATTTGGTCAACTGATGTCACAACCTACATTCAACCAGACAGCAATGTCAGTTGATGCTGGTGGCCAGCTGGGTGATTTCTAAAGATCTGCTGAGACGCTTAGAACACAAGCGGAATAAAAATCCCAGTTCTACAAAGTTAGAACTTTTTTCTATGAGAAGAAGTCCATTTTTTCACCCATTTTTTTATTAATAAATAAAAAAAAAAAAATAAACATTTACAGATAAAAGGTTCTGCTCAATCTGTACTAGTTGTGCTAGCTCTGTGTTTAGCTGCGTGGCCCTGTATAGAATAATTATTTATTTATTTCTCTCCCTCCCTCTCGCTCTTCCTCTCTCTCTCTCTCTGAAACAGTAACTTTTAAGTGGAGAGTTGTGAGAGATTTCTGAATGAGTTCTGCGAGCGTTATTGAGTGAGAAGTTTCTGGGCTGGACTTCAGACCCCTGTTCTGTTCTGCTTTCAGCATCGATCTGCAGGCCGGGCTGTGACCTCATGGGACTTCCCCACAGAAAAAAAAAATCACGCTGATTCTGAGCTGCAGACGCCTTCATGTATGTGCTGACTGTGTAAATCACTGCATTCACAGACTGTGTCCCAATAACAGTGGCAGTACAGCGGAAACGGATACAGACTAAATCTGCACAAATGTAACACGTGGAGAGAGGTTCTGAACCCTTTGCCAGGTCAGTGATGACACGGTTCCAGTAGGACACTAGTAATGATAGTGTAGGGGTTGGTATCTTCTGTTTATTTATTTATTCATTCATTCATTCATTCATTCATTTATTCATTCATTTATTGCAACAGTTTAGTGAAAACAAAATTGCAGAGGCAGCAAGAACATCCCAGAGCTCATGAGCCTCTGGGATTTAAACAATGTATGGAGAGTGTTTTATGCAGAGGATTTTACACTCACACAGAGAGAGAGAGAGAGAGAGAGAGAGAGAGAATTCATTAAAATGTTGGCACCAGCAAAGCCAGACCTAAATGTGCTATCAGACACATGTTTATTGCAGAATATTCTTTCTCTCTCTCTCTCTCTCTCTCTCCTTTCTGTTCAAGCTTTCTCTCTCGTCCTACTCTCCTTTTTTGCTCTTTTTGCTCCTCCATCTCTTCCATCTCTCTCCTTTTCTCAATCTCTCTCTCTCTCTCTCTCTCCAATCGTTTCACAATCTTTCTCATCCTTCCCCTTTTTTTTTATTTATTGCTAATTAACCCACCCACTTCGTAGCTCCCCCTAGCACTAGCAATGCTCCCAACACTAGGAGGGTAAGGACTCCTCCTCCTAATACACAACCACCTCCTAAGACACACCTCCTCTGATACATGCAAAGTCAGCTGCAGCCTCTTTTTGTCCTGGCGCTGATGTCGAATTGCTGGGCAGCCGACATGCTCTGAGAAAAGCAACAGGTCCCCAACTCCCCAACTTGGTGGTCACACATTAGATCTCTCTCTTTCAAATTCACCCTCTGTCTTATATTCTCTCTTGTATTCTCTCTCTCTCTCTCTATCTCTCTCTAAATAAGCTGCTTCTCCACCTGCTGTTGTCTGAGTGTCTCTCACATTTGGCTTCTCGTTCTTTCTTGTCTGTCCTGTCCTTTCCTGGATTTCTCTGCGTCCATCTAAACCTTCAGCCATCTCCTCTGTTCTCATATCTCTGTCACTTTCTCACTTTGCCATCCTTCCTCACCTCTCTCTTTCTCTCTGTGGTGTGTGTGTGCGTTATCTACAGTAGCTCTATGCCCAGGCTAGCCCACTGTCTCTCTCGTGGGGGGGGGGATGTTTCTTCAGTCAAATCCTTTGAGAACTTTTAATGCGCCAAATCAGGACCAGCATGAGACAACTCTGACATTTACCGCTGTCCCTAGACACGGCCTAATCTCCATACACACACATACAGGTTTGGCAGCCATGAAAACTATGCATCTCAGCAGGAAGCGTGTTTCTGTCTCTAAGAAAACACAATTTAGCATAAATAATAACAGTAACCCAACACAGTTTGCTGGGTTATTGATCACAGGGTTGTTGGTTCGATACTGCATATGGTAAGCTTCAATGGTCGGGCCCGTGAGCAAGGCCCTTAACTCTTTCAGCTCCAGGGGAAGTTAACAATATTCAGTGGCAGCCGTGGCCTAAAGGTTAGAGAAGAGGACTTGGGACAGAGGGTTGTTGGTTCAATCCCCTTTACAGGCAGGAACTGGGAACTAGGAAGTGGGAGGAGTGATAGAATAGCAAATCCATGGCTAAGGTATCCTTGAGCAAGGCATCTAACCCCCTATCACTCCACAGGTGCTAAGGTGGCTACCCACCGCTCTGGGTGTGTGTTCTCACTTCCCCAGTATAGTAATGTGTATGGGTTAAAAGTGGAGGTTGAAATCTGTACTGCTTTAAAGTGCGTGTAAGGGAATGTGTTATTGGTCAGTAAAGTTACTGATATGTTGATCAGCTCAACCGAATTACTGTTCTATAGGACTGATGATGGATGGGAACTTCTCTACACTCTTTCCAAAAAAGGTTGAAAAAGGGGTTCTACACCAATCAGCCATAACATAAGTACCACCTGTGATGCCACAACTGATCTGATCATTTGAGGCATGAACTCCACAAGACATCTGAAGGTGTCCTGTGGTATCTGGCACCACAACCTTAGCAGCAGAAGTTCTATTATATCCAGCCCTTGACAGATGACACCACTGTAGATGAAGACAATCAATGTTTTTCACTTCACCCATCACTAATGGTACTAATATTTTAGCCGATTGGTGTCCATAGAACCACGATAGCTCTGCGTTGTTGATGTTTTTGTATGGAACCTCTGGAACGCTTATCTAAGGAACCATTAAGGAACCCCATTTTTACAGTTGTAGGGTAAAATGCAAGTAGAGTGACTGTTAATTATCATTATATATTCTGCAGACTCTCTCTCTCTCTCTCTCTCTCTCTCTCTCTCTCTCTCTCTCACACACACACACACACACACACACACACACACATAAACACACACTCCACTGCTACTTTGCCTCAATAATCAAAAGGGAATAAATCCAGCAGGCTGGAACAGATATGCCCTGAAGGTGTCATGTAGTGGAGCCCCAGTCCTGCTGTACTAGTGTAGATATGTGTGTGTGTGTGTATGCACCTGCATGTGTTCACACACTAAGGACGCAGCCTCAGTTCTCCATTCATGCACTTAGACTTAATTAAGTAGCGATGAGACCAAACTCGGTTGCCATGGCATCAGGACACCGTGCCCTTCTAATGACGTTACTTATCACGACAGACTCCTCTCACACTCGCTTCTCCTGAGCCATTAGAGATGAAGGAACATGAACTACATGTGATACGTCGACTTTGGAATTACAGCTTATTTGCCAACCTATTTTTAACTTGCACTCCTGCACTGGTTGGCCGATCTGCTCCATCCACCCATCTTCTCATCCGCTTATTCCCAGTCAGGGTCGCAGTAGGTCCAGAGCCGGGTGCAGGGCAGGATTTGGCTAAGCTAGATTGGCAATTTAGCTTAGCCAATTCACCTACATGTGTGTTTTTAAAAGGTGGGAGGAAGCAACAAGAACACGGGGAGAACACAGGCGGTGACCGACATGAGGCCAGAACCGGAGCTGTCCGGCACTCCGACTACCTATGTTAAGTCAAAGAAGCAGAAATACTATTGAAAAACTCAAGTTATGGCGAATCAGTATATATACACACACACACACAACAATCAGCCATATTTTTAGCACCACCTGCCTAATGTAGGTCTTCCTTGTGCCACCACAGCAAATCTGACCAATCGAGGCAATCATTGTTTTTTGTTTTTAAATGAAGGGTATATAAAAAAGTTTATCCTGCTTATGTTGAAGTAACTGTCTCTACTGTCCATTTTAGAGTATTGCTGTGAGAATTTGATTGCATTCATTGAAACAAAAGCAAGTTAACTCTTTTTAATGACCCTGGATTTCAGAAACAATGGAAACAAAGTTGAAACAATGAATGAGCAGAGTGAGTGTCCCAATACTTTGGTCCATGCAGTGTATGTAGACACCACCTAAGCAAGTCTACGTGATTTGAAATACAGTACATATCTAACAATTCAGTCATGCAGTCACTGCTGCTTATACCGAAGTGCCCATTAGTTTTAGTGATTAGCCTCCTAGCACCAGTGCAAAACTGCAGAAGCAAAATCCATGCCCTGGAGTAAGAGCAAAAAAATGATACACTTGCAAGCACTGGAGAACTAGAGGACTCATTTCTGAACCATTACACTCGTACTCCCAGTTTAATGGAGCTTTCTACAGTGTTTCAGTTCAGTATTCCTACCTCCGACTCTTTCAGTATCAGCTGCTTTAATGGCGAGCTTTTCTTACGCAGTAATCACGGCAATGTTCCCGCATGACATTTCTTCACGAAGTTAAAACGCAGTACGGGTCTACAAATAGCAGGTCCGTGTAAGCATTTCGGCTCCGGTACGGCTCTAATCTGCTCGAATGGATTTTAGCGCAGGAAGGGCCACGTACACAGCCTTTTCTAATTCACTGTCATTCCTGCATAGCTCCCTTAAATGAGCACTAAATATAGCGCTGTGCGGCTTTCAAAGGCCATGAATGGGTTCAGCTCGGAGGGAAAGATTATGACAACACGCAATTCAAATAATGCTCCATGCATTACACTGTTTTCTAACATCAGGATGATGCATGCAGTCTCAGTGACCCCGGCTTAATGAGTGTGATGAAAACACTGTTTCAAGTAAATGAAATGATTAGAGAGAGAAAGAGAGAGAGAGAGAGAGAGAGAGAGAGAGAGAGAGAGAGAGAGAGAGAGAAAGGAGGGTGATGAGGGAAATTATGTGAAACATAAATGATAATGTGATTAGATAATGTGCGTTCTTTATTTCATGGAAACAAGTAGTTTTACAGGGACATTCCACATCCACAGGCACAAAGTGGTGTTGTGATTGAAGACAAGGAGAACAAAAGAAAATGATTGGCGGTGATCTCAGGTGATCTGTCCACCTTTCGCCCACAAATGCCCTTTTTTTTGCAGCAAATGTCGCAAAGTAAGGGACAAGCTTTACAGCTACATTTCAAGTGCACTATAAATAACTTCAGATTTGTTGCCATGCAGCCATAGATTTTATTAGCACACGTTATCACCACCTGCCCAGTTTTTAAGGAGATCCCCCTTGT
Organism: Salminus brasiliensis; assembly: GCF_030463535.1. Classification (NCBI taxonomy): domain Eukaryota; kingdom Metazoa; phylum Chordata; class Actinopteri; order Characiformes; family Bryconidae; genus Salminus; species Salminus brasiliensis. Next base: position 20,837,335 of record NC_132902.1, read on the forward strand.
GCCTCCGCAAGAGATTAACATTTACATTTACCTTTAAGGCATTTAGCAGACGCTCTTATCCAGAGCGACTTACAAAAGTGCTTTGCTCTTTACCCAAGAAAACCTTAGCTAGTTTGAATAGACTAATAATTTAAAGATACATTTAGAGATAAGTTAAGTTTAGACTCTACTAAACTCAAGTCAATAAGTTGACCACTCTGCTATTCGTCCAAGTATTCTCTGAAGAGGAGGGTCTTCAGTTTGCGTTTGAAGACAGCGAGCGACTCTGCCGTTCGGACACACAGGGGAAGCTCGTTCCACCACTTTGGTGCCAGGACATGAAAAAAGCCTGGACGCTTGTCTTCCGTGAATTTTGAGGGATGGTGGGTCGAGCCGAGCCGTACTTGAAGCTGGAAGGGCTCTTGGTGCGGATCGGCTTTTGACCATTGCCATCAGGTACGGAGGGGCTGGCTGGTCCGTTCTTGGCTTTGTAGGCCAGTGTCAGGGTTTTGAATCTGATGCGGGCAGCAGCTACAGGAAGCCAGTGAAGAGAACGCAGCAGTGGAGAGACATGGCTAAGAGGTCCACAGTCACAGACTCTAAAAGATGTCCTGAAGGTGAGCATCAATAAGCCGTAGGTGCCCATGACCCTGTCGCCCCTACACCGGTTGTCCTTTCTTTGACCACTTTTTTGGTAGGTACTGACCACTGCATACCAGGAACACACTGATGTTTTGGAGATGTTCTGACCCAGTCGTCTAGCCGTCGCAATCTGGCCTTTGTCAAAGATGCTAAGATCCTTATGCTTAACCATTTGTCTGTCTTGTAGCACATCATCACCTTCAAGAACTGACTGGACTGTTCACTGAAGTCAGTCAGTGTTTTTCACTGCCCACTGTCCACTGGTACTAATGTTATGGCGGAATGGTGTAAGTGTTTAAAAAGTCTACACATAGATCGGGTGCGAATGCAACCCTTTCCAGCTCATTAGCTTAAGCATTTTAGACTGCCTCTCTTAATTACTGTTGTTATGTCTGTGTTGTGACTTGGGCTAGAAGTCACAACACAGCTTGGCAACTTTCACCAAAAGAATTAAAACTGTCTAAAAGATTAAGAATGACTGAAGAAAGCTGGCTCTTCAGATGAGCTAATGCTAAGGCTAAAGCTACAGCTAACACTACATCTAGTAAGTGCAACTAATGAGGAGGTCTTTTAGCAAACTTTAATGAAACACTAGGGATAATGACACACGTAGGAGTGCGTTGACATTCACCGCCGCACAGCCCTGTTTAATCTGACTCATTTATGAAGCTAATCGTCAGCAGGAAAGCTAGCTAGAGCTATTTGGACGAGATTGGTTTTACATGGGGATTTTCTCACTGATTTTAGTCTGTCCGAACACTGCGCATGTCAGTCATTTTAATGGACTGTGTGCTCTCGCGTCAGTAAATATTCTAGTGCCTTTTTTTTAACTTTATGTAAAATGAGGCAGGTTACATTAACCCTGTGCATATTAAATGTGGGTAAATTAATACGTCATATCCTGTGAAAAAGAAATAGAGGCGCAAGAGGAGGCTTTTCTTTTTGTTGTGTATGGAAAGAAAGGAAACCTCGGGTCATCTGAATCTGTGGCAACCCAAGAGACGAGCCTCTTCAGGACTCCTCAGAGATGCAATGCTACAGGCAGCTTTAGGCAAGTCATTGTATAGCGTAACCTTTAGCCTACATAGAGTGTTATGAACATGTAGCTGCTAATTTCACACACAAAATTCATTGTTAGTGTATGTGGAGTATATGATCACGTTTAACGGCAGTGCGTAAGTCGAGTAGCCACTCCCATCTCAATAGATGAGAGTAGAATAGAGATTTCGTATCATGGTAAAATTCAATTACTCAACCTCCACATGTCCCTTCTACATGGGGAATACAGTAAACCAGATGAAGCTTAGCTTACCTAAGGGCCTTGCTAACAGTATGGATGTTGAGCTGTGAGTGTGGTCTTCCAAGGAGGTTAAAACAACTCCCCCCTCTAGATGATCAGCAGTGTATCTGAACTCGTGACCTCTGGTATCCTAATAGTTCAGTATTCCTTACTGCTCCTTGCTGATCTATCTGCTGTATTCGAAAGAGCGGTTCTTCATCTACAGTGGCAACTGTCAAGAGGCGGATATATATTAGGCAGCAAGTGAGCAGTCTGTTTCTTGAAGGCTAAACAACTGGGTCAGAACATCTCTAAAACATCAGGTAGGTCTTGTGGGTTTTTTTCTGGTATGCAGTGGTCAGTACCTACCAAAAGCTGTCCAGGAAACTACAACCAGTGAACCGGCGACCTAAGGCTCATTGATGCAATTCATGGAGGCCCTACCTTACAACGTACAGGACTTAAAGGATCTGCTGCTAATGTCTTGGTGCCACATACCACAGGATACCTTCAGAGGTCTTGTGGAGTCCATGCCTCGCATGCTCAGATCTGTTGTAGCAGCACAAGGGAGACCTGCTCAATGTTAGGCAGGTGGTGTATGACGTTTGTACATATATATGTTGTGACTGGCTGAGAGGTTTGTCATTGTTATTATTATATATATTATATAAATGGTCGGCTTCTCAGACGTTTGAATGATTTCTGACAGTACAGGAAAAAGGTAAACTTGTCCAGCCTGGCAACACTGGTGGGTGAAGCATGGGTAGGCAGATCAGCTCCAACAAATGAAATTCACTACAGTATATACAGACATTAGTGTATGTAGATTATACAGACAGACAAACAAACAAACAGACAGACAGACAGACAGACAAACAAACAAATAAATAAACAAATATCAAACCACACAAATGAAAAGGGAAGTGGGTGGAATGACAAGCCAGAGAGTTTCAGACTTGGAGTGAATAGTGTAATAATGATCTACACTAATCTGAGCCATTGATTCCCTAATTTGCTGCACTGACATCTCAGCAGCTTCCCAGTCACCACCACCTCTGAATATGGTAAAACATCGCAGTGGAGGTGAAGCCAGTCAATGCTGATTGCTTGTTCAGAGCACGCGTGACAGGATAAAGGCAGCAAATTACCGCTCAGCATGACTCTGTGTTTATTTGATTGATGCTGTAAGACGATGACTGGCTTGTGCTCCCCTTCAGCAAACGGGAGGGCCCGTTCCAAAGCTGCGACTTAACATGTAACACTGTTTCCCAAGAAGCGCATCCTGCCTGCCGGTCTAATTTGTGGAAAACCTAAGTGGTTCCTATGCTTCCTGACACTTTGGACAGAATTAGACATAATGAACCGTTTCACCTTTAGAACATGTCACCCTGAGGTGTTCCAGAAAAATGCCACGCTATGCTCCGCTGGTGATTGGTTACTGCGTTATGATGAGGCGCTGTGTTTTACACCACTGTGCTTTGGCTCCGTTTCTGCGCTGCAGAGGAGACGGACGCAGCGGTCAGGCGGTGAGTCAGCGTTTACGTAAGGGGTTTCCTGGAGCTGGGGAGCAGGGGCTCTGATTTGAACCCTCTGGTCCGCTCAACTTCATCTACCGATTTCATGCTGAGCTCTGAGTCAGCATGGACCCTGCTTTCGACTGCCATTCAGCACACAAGCACACACACTCGTACGGCATGAGGCCTCCGACCAAATAATATCTTCCTAGAGGCCGTAGCTGCCACATGCAAGCCCAAAATATCTTTCTCGCTTGAGTCCTCCGTACAGACGTGGCCTACAAAAAGCTAGGCGTGCACTGGAAAACAGCAGGAGCCTCTTTGTAAGTCCAGTTCCTCATTAAGGTCTTTTCTTTTCATATCTCTGAACCTAACTCATTCAAAAGGTCAATGTATTTCAGGAATTTAAAGCTTTTGAGTTATTAAAATGATCCTTGCACTCTGAAAAAGGGTGACACATTTGTACTTGCAGCCACTTTTTGAAAAAGTGAACTTACAGAGCAATTCAGTGAATAGGTAAACATAATTTCAAAGAAAATTATATCTAATCATTATAACTACTGTAGTTAATGACACGTTATATTAACTCCTGAAAAAAAAATTCTAACTCCTATAAAAAATCTATATATTTTTTGTGGTTCGAGCTCTAGTGATGTCGCAGCCATTCAAGACAACGTAATAGGCCCTGCTCTCTCTTTGGGTAGGTTGGATAGCCTCCATGCACACTCAATTGTCCAATGATGTTTTGTTAGTGTGATAGCTTTTGTAGTTCTCGCCAACAAGCTATGACTCCAAAACTGGAACAAAAGGTGCACATAAAGCCAATTTGGCTTCGTTCAGACAGCGTCAGACTCAAGTATGTATTTGACACTTTAAACCCTACTGGTCTGTATGTGGGCCAATCATTCTCACCCTCAAACTACAGAAGATACAGAATCATTCGTAGCAGTCACTGAGTCGTTTATAGCAGTTATAGAATAATTCATTATAGACACTGAATCATTTATAGTAATTACTAAATAATTTATGAAAGAGACTGAGTCATGTATAGTAGATACTGAATCATTTGTAGTAGAGAATAAATAATTTATAATAGAGACTGAATCGTTTATATTAGTTGACGAGTCATTGGTCGAAAAGACAAGCATTTATAATAGAGATTGAATAATTTGTAGTAGAGACCAAATCAGTCTTCATTGAGACAGAAAAATTAATAATAAACAGTCATAGGTGAGTCTGAATCATGTATAATAGAGCCAATCATTTATAGTAGAGACCTAATAATCTATAATAGACATTGAAACATTTATAGTAGTTACTAAATCATTTATAATAGATACTGAATCATTTATAGTAGGTATAGAATTATTTATAGTAGGTACTGAATCATTTAAAGTAGACTGAATCATTTAGAGTAGTTACTAGTAGTTACTAAATAACTTATTATAGATCCTGAATAATTTATAGTAGGTATAGAATAATTTATAGCAGGTACTGAATCATTTATAGCAGACTGAATCATTTAGAGTAGTTACTAAATAATTTATTATAGATCCTGAATCATTTATAGTAGGTACTGAATCATTTATAGTTGACAGAATCATTTATAGTAGACTGAATCATTTAAAGTACTGAGTGAATCATGTATAGTATAGACTATCATTTAGAGTAGAGACTTGATCATTTATAGTAGATACTGAATCATTTATAGTGGATACTGAATTAAAGCTCTTAAAATTAAAGCTCAAAATTAGCCCAGTGTTTATTGTGCCAAAGCACATATTGTTTTGATTCCAGCAGTATTTTAGGACATTCAACTCAGTGTGACCAGTAAGATTAGATGTTGTTGGATGTTGATGTTTTTTGGTTATTTGGGGAGCAGCTGTCCTTCACAAGCTGGTTTATCTATTCTAGCTGAAGCACATAGAGCTGAAACCTTTACATTAAGACATTAAGACAACATATTGTCACTGTCACACAAGAACCGTCCTTTCTCCATCTGGCCATTTTCACTTTTTAAAATAATGTAAATCCGGCAGTTGTTCTTTACAAAGTTTCATGGTGAGTGGACCAATAGAAATGTTCCAAAATGACTTGGAATAAAATGTTTCTTTTTGACTTCTTTTGAACATTAAGAAGTCTTTTTTCCTGAGGTTTTTACATGACATTGAAAACATTTCTTACTGTGTAGTTTTACAGCGACTGCTTGAGTAAAGATTTGAACTTACAACCAGTCCCTGGAAGAGCCTATTAGGCTATTACCAATGACTGTAGACAACATGGACAGCACAATGTCTAAACAGGTCTAGCGCCTCTGCTGGCTGGTCGCAGTATGGCATGTAGCTCTGCTCTTTCTCATATATTTAAATGACAAAACAGCCCATTTTCCATCTCTTTTTTTTTTTCCTGTAAACTGCCTTTTCATCTCCAGTGTCTATTCCCAACAGTTCGTTTTTATTTTTTATCTTATTTTTTATTTATTTATTTATTTATTTATTTATTATCTGTTTTTATTCTGCTACATCATGAGAAGGTGGGGCTACACACAGGAATTAAGTGATTGACAGCCTTGGCTGGAACAGACCATTTGCAGGACCTGCAACGCACCCTTTCTGTTCATTACAAATAGAGTAGCTGGACTCTGTAGTTTTTGTACTTGGTCTTGGCCAGCACTCTTGCCAAATTTATTTTCTGGTCTGGACCGATTCCAAATACTGATTAAAACATGACTTTTCCATCTTTTAATTGTCACCAGTGCATGCTGCAGCTTGGACGTTACACTGGATCGCAGTGGTTCTGTTCATCCCAGCGGTAAACAGAGCAAACAGTAAATGTTTCTCTATAAAATACACAAACTGCACTTATACTGTTCAGTTGTTACACTTACTGGAGCTACTTGCTACCCAGTGGAAAAATCTGCTAGGCTGCACCCCAAGCTCAATGAAGGTAGTCTGAGATATGTCTGAGAGATGGGGGCGGGCTTACCAAATAAATAGGTGAGTCTGGCTCCATCTCTGGTCTACACTGCTCAGACTCTGGTTGCAAATTTGACAATATGGTGAACAATTATGGCTTCATTTCTACAGAACGGAAGGGAATGAACCCTGGCGTCCATGCATTCTTCAGTTCTTGGCTAGTACAGTGCAAATAAATTAATAAGTGAATAAGTACATGTAATATATTCCCTATGATTATTACACTTATGTCAACGTCTTTCCTCCAAGACATTTGTTTGCTGCTCAATTAGGACATTAAAAAACCCAAACGATGGCTGCTATGAGCAAACTCAATTAATAAATGCAGTTTCTTAGTGCTGTGAAAGAGGCACGAGCCCTTTTTTTCCTAGAACCTGGGGAGACACTCTGGCTAGCACTTTATTGCTCACTTGAGAAGCACTACAGTAAATCCCTCTTGAATAAAAACTCTCTCTCTTATCACTGCTCAGATCCTCCCAGAATGCCGAGGGCCACATGCCAAAGATGGCCCGAGGCGAGCCAGCGGTGCGCGGAAAAGGAAAAGAGGAACACGCTCTTCATCGGCCAGTCAGAGTGTCACACAGCAGCGCACAAACACACACACACACACACACACACATACACACAGAGGATCATTCTGCTGTTTCTATAGGTCTGCCTGCCTGACTCCCATGAAAATATCTGAGCTTTACTGAGCTAATACCTCATCCATTGTGTATGCTGGTGATACAGAGCCTTGAACCCTTCCTTCCTGTTCCTCTCCTGAGCACTTCATACATGCAGCCTCTGCTATGACCCATAGGCACTGTCAACCCATTAAAAAAACAATAAGCCCTTCAAATGTGTCTGCTGGTTTAACGTGATCTGGTGCACTCTCTGTAGCACTTGTGGATGTTCTTCTATTTTCCTCTGGATCAGAAGCTTCCAGAAGTGCAGAACCCAGAGGGTAGATGTTCGGTGCCCCAGTAGAGGTGGAAAGAATATATAAAAATATGTGGAACCTGGTCCTAAAGAATGTGAGTTAACACATCTATACACCAGCCATAACATTAGTACCACTGACAGGTGAAGTAAAAAACATTGATTATCGTCCTCTATAGTGGTATCTGTCAAGGGTGGGATCTGTTTATTAGGCAGTAAGTGAAGTTCTCGTCAGTTCTTGGAGATGATTTGTGACAATGGACAAGCATCAGGATCGAAGGACAAGACAAGGACCACACTGTGATGGCTCGATGACTGGGTCAATCGTGGAACCAGTGACAGGGCTCCAACTTCCAACTTACAGCACTTAAAGGATGTGCCAGATTCCACAGGACACCTTTGAGGGTCTTGCATAGTCTTGCGGACTCGACTGGTCAGATCTGTTATGTATATAGGGAACAAAGTGGGACCTACTCAATATTAGGTAGGTGGTGCTAATGTTATGGCTGATCAGTGTACATCTCCAAATATGGGTGAAATAAGAAGGGAAGGCTCACGTTCTCATGTTCTAATATCGCCTTTTTGGATTGACAAGGTGGCCTAAAGAGGAGATAAGGAAGGGAAAGATGAAGAAAACTCAAACTTTTCCACGTTACTTAAGATTCAGTGTGGGGAGAGTTTTGGCCGATTGAAATTCCACCCCAAAGCCCCAGAGCATTGATCTCCATTTCTAACCTGGCTTTGGTAAACAGCGCATTTGGTGCCTACAAATCAAGTAATTAACACTTCCAAAAGGCTTTAGCAGCTGGGAATGATCAAGGTCATAACAATGCTACCATGAAGGTAATCTGCAGGAGGAGGGAAGTGATTACTTGGTTTTTGTTTGGTTTCGGCTGACGTGGGAACGCTGGCTGAATGCTCAGCTCACCTGCATTGACCTGCAATGATGGAGAAGACCGGATGAAGGGACGTTCAAGACATCATTCATCACCAGAACCTCTCTTTTCTTGGAGGTATGGGATGTGCTATCAGTACCATGGCCCAGACAGACTCATAGTTCTGCTTGACGTTTGTGTCTGATTTCATTTGAGAAGGAATGCCTGAAAACTTTCAAGCAACTACACCCACAGTACAGAAAAAAAAACTACAGCACTGAGATACAGAACATGCTCAGTCACAGTGAGGTACAAAGAACATGCACAATACAATGAACAGAGCAGACAGCAGAACTGAGGCCAAAATAAAGAGATCAACAGAACAACAGAGTGGAGGAAGTGACAATCAGACAGCGCAAATTAGGGATCATGTGACTATTCAGCAACAGACAATGAAGGAATGATGATAGAAGCTACATTCAGACAGTCAGACAGTCAAATCCAGATTTGTCTTCCTTACATATTTAATACAGATGCTCTTTGGAGTCTGCACAGCAGACGGCTATTGTATGTGACTGAGTTTTAACTCAAGCTTGATGCACATTCATGTACCATTTCAGCTATGAGGGTCCATATAAACCAATGGTGTTAAAATATCTGAAGATTATTGATTATATCAGTACTTAGTTCAGTATGCACTCATATATGGGCCAAAATAAAAGTGTCATGTGATACATTAATACATAAAAACAGCTTGATGTATTTATTTGTTGTATAATTTTTCCCTTTTTCTTCTAATTTGGTACTGCCAATTAACCTAGCCCTTCGTAACTCCCTCTCCGCCAACTCCGCCACTTGGAGAGTAAGGAATTAACACATGTCTCCTCCCACAAATGTGAAGCCAGACACTGCCTCTTGTCAAACTGCTGCCCATGCAACATCGGCAGGCATGTTGACAGCCTCAGAGGAAGCGTCGGGTCCCTAGCTCCACTGCACCAGCTAACTGATGCCTGTGCTGGCCAACATGGCTTAAGAGTGATAAGGGGAGAGAGCGTGGCCAATTGTGCGCTCTCAGACTCCGGCTGCTGATGGCGATGCATATTTTTAATGTTTTTTATTATTTTTTTTATTATTATGGTGAAATAAGATAATTCAGTGGCAGTGGACATATTAATGACTGTCTCTTTGGATTAGTTAAAATCTTGTGTTTAAATACGTGCTAAAACGAACTGTTTTACACCAACATGCAGCTCTTTAAATGTTGCTTTCTTTTACATAGTGTATGTATTTCCAGAATGTTGTCATGAGGTTTGTAACAGTCAGAGCTGATTTTCATGTCCTAACCTCTATTTCTGCCTTAGTATTTGTTACTGTGTCTTTAGTAATTCATTCAGAAAGCAACCTTCAGTGAGAATGACCAGAGCTACACTCCTGCAGACTGAATAAGAGGATACTGACCTATATTAATTATATTATATAATTATATATTGCATTTTTTTGCCACATTACAAACAGGATTGTAAAATTTGTGACATCACAAAAACAGTTTTGCTGAACACTTTGCTGAATAATTACCAAAGCAAAATACTGCAGGCTGCATTTGTCTGTCACTGTAAACCACTATGGTGCTAAGAGTGTCTGCTAAATAAGTAAATGCAGTGTTTACAGACATATACAGTATGTGTGTCTAATCCATCTTGGGTGCATGGGGTGAAAGCCTGAGGCGGCAGTTAATTTAATTGAATTTAATAGTGAGCTACTGACGCCTGCTGCTTAGACGCTGGGTGGGTAAGTGAGATGAAAATATGGACAAAAAAGCTGAATGTATATATTTATAGTCGGTTATTAGGTTAAAGTTAGGTTACATTAGGTAAATTAGCCAGTAAACTGTATGGATTTGCTACAGGTTTCTAGTCTAAAAGGCCTTTGCAGTAAATGTTAGTGTTCATACTTGCTAAAGACTGTGGTACTTTGTCAGGCTCTGCTTTTAACCCATTTTAACCCATTGCTGTACCTGAGAGTTGGTAAACTGGGAAAAATCAAAATCTAATCCATTACATACTGTAATATCTTTGGCATTACATCCCTGAAAACAGGATTGTACCATTAAGGCAAATGCTTTGGTTCAGGCTGCTCTGTTCTTATTTACTGCTTCTTAAAATGAGCTGCTTCTGGATGTGGCTCATCCACTCTGAAGAACACGCCAACCTGTGTCTGTCTGTGCTCTGTTTTGGTCTATATAAACCCATGCAGTTTATCAAAGGAAAGCCGGAATCTGACCTGACGGCTGTGCAAATGTAGCCACAAACACACTGAAAGACAGGCAGCGCAGTGACCATGCAGGACCGTCACCAGAGGTAGAACAGGACGTATTGAACATAGCTACCTAGCAACGCCATGAAGCAGATGCATATGGCAAAGAGTGAGCTGAAGCTGAGGCCCACGTCATCGCGGTAGATGGCCAGTGTGACCTCGCAGTGCCGTCCGCGGTAGCCCTCGGGGCAGTGGCACGTGAATTTGGAGGGCGACTGGGCCACGCAGGTGCCTCTGTGGCACGGCCGGCTGGCGCAGAGCGTGTACACACAGAACTTGCCCGTGGCGTTGGCCTTGACCATGTGACCCGGGGGGCATCTAGGATTGGACAGGACAAAAAACAGACAGATGGAAAGGGAATTAATAATCTCTGAAAAAATTAACGACAGGCTGGCACACTGCATTATTGGGCATTAGGCTGAAAAGTAGCTTATGTTTACATGGATTACAAAGCTAATATGACTGACTGTTTGCATAAAACACTGGGATTTGTTGGATTTATCCCCAATTACTTTACCCAGAAAGGGTTAACCCAACTCTCACAGGCCGACGTGGACAAAATATGCAATTCTCTTACATTAATACCATATGGAAAATGTTCAATCGCACACATTAATGGAGGATAACACAGTCAAATTCCGTCTATAAACCCATGCCCATGTCACGATGTGCTTGTAAATCATTGTGACAATCCTTTGCAAAGCAAATAAGCCTCCATAGTGTGTCCAAATCTCAGGGATTCAACTGAATGTCTGGACATGGGACACTGAAACAGATTGGTTTAATCTCTATGTAGCAGATGGAGCACTGCAAAGTATTTAAAACTGATGAAAAGGTGGCTAAATACCAATGTGCCTCCGCCTGTTGCTAAAGAAATGCACACACAGACACACATATATATATATATATATATATATACACACACACACACACACACACATAACCATCATAGAAATGCATGACCTGCTGGGCTGCTGCCCGTCCCCAGGTTGATAAGTGGCAGAATAGGGAATTTTCCCAGCAGATAAGAAAACAGTCCTCTCACACTGCATGCATCCACCCACATAGGCACACATGAACACACACACACACACACAGGCATCCACCTACACACAAACATACACACACACATCATTTAATTCTAACTGGCAGTGAAAGAAGAGGGGTTAGATGCCTGTCACAGTTTGATACTCGCAAATTTTACACACAGCCCCAGAGGGTCCGGATGCATCTAAAGCAAGGCTGAGGAGGCCCCCCGCAGAGCGACTGTGTGTGTGTGAGAGAGAAAGAGAGTGTGAGTGACTTAAAAGACAGTTGGAGACAGGAGGCAGAAACGAAACCAATGTGAAGTCTCGTGTGTCTGATATGGGAGCTTTACGGAAGATGGAGAAATGGTCTTGACATTTAATGTACATTAATGTAGTTGGATTTGATTCTGAGTCGTTCCGGATTTCTTTTTTTTTTTTTTTTGGTCTGTTCATCTGGAAATGTTTGCACAGCTGCCGTTTTCAAATTATGTCAGATATCACGAAATACATAAAAATACAACAGAACAAAAGGACAAGGTTTGGATATCATAGAGACTGCATCTGTGGTGTGTGTGAGTGTGAGTGTGTATACCTGCACTCGTGGATCCTCCACAGGTCGATGCAGGTGAACGGAGGTGTGCACTGGTTTCTCCTGCAGGAGTCTGAGGAGCAGCCCAGAGTGACTCCCTGAGAGTTAACCACTGACACAGCCTCTTTAGACTGACCGTCCAGTGGCACGTAGCGGCCATTCAGCCTCAGATCCCTCATGCAGCCTGGTACACACACACACAACAGAAGGTACCGGGCTGTTAAACTCTGGATTGTTGCAATGTTATTATTTATGCAGTATGCAGTAACCATGCTGGGTGGTAATTATAAAGCATAGCCTACTATCTGCATCACTGTGAGCCTTGCAGGTCTGAACACCACATTTGTAACACATTACTACAACAATAATAGGATACATTTGTTTAATACAACTTATAACTATCTTCTGATGCTATCTGCCCTGTAATGCACTGTGTACAGATTTACACTGATTCACACTCCAAATATGGTACTATGTACGCTAATTTACACTGCCCATTATTGCAATATTGCATTATATATACTGTTTACACTGTTCAGTACTGCACTACATGTACTGCTTCACACTGTTCAATATTGCAGTACATGTACTGCTTCACACTGTAGAGAACAGCAGTATATATGCCAATTTCCTCTGTTCAGTACCATATTATTTACACTGATTTACACTATTCAGTACTGCACTACGTGCACTGCTTTACACTGTTTAGTCCTGACTGTGTACTGCTGTAAACTGTCCAGTACTGCACTATGTACATTGATGTTCACTGTCCGTCACTGCTTTGTGTACTGGTTTCAATGGTCCACTACCGCCCTATGTGTAGCACTTTACATTGGCCGGTATTGTGCTATGTACACTGTTTATCGCTGTACTAGTACCGCCACTAAATCAGCAGGTGTCCCAATACTTTTGTCAATGCAGTGTATCTTCTTCGCCTACAACCGGTTAGTGTTATTAGGAGTTAAAAGCAGTCCGTTAACTATTATATAGTTTTCCCCAGTGCTCCATTACATTACACACACAGACACGCCATGCCGTGCCATGTCCTCCGCTTTAGAAAAAGTTGCTTTTAAAGTCCACTTATTGAACACACACGGCGGATGTTTCTGCCCGAGGCTAGGCTGTCTGACTGCAAGCAGTCGGCCCTGGGGGAGCACTCATCCTGCTCTCATCCTTTCTTCTCACTCCATCCTTCACGTCACATGTCATTTCATCACCTCTTCCCTCGTCCATTTCATGCCAGACATTCCACGGGTTCGTGCTCTTCCCCCTCTACAGCGAAGGTGCATTTGGGACCATTATGTATTAATCTCCATTATTAATCTTTCATTGCTGCCAATACAATATAGTGTAATCAGACAGGGGTGGGGGATTAAAGTATGAATTCATAACGCGCTATGCGTTCTTTCTAGCACGCTGTTGGAGAACTCCTGCCCCGGGTAAGCTGTTAAAAGCTTGGGCTTAGCCTCTATATCGACGTACATTTAGCTGCAGTGGCCAAAATGTCAGCGCATTTCAAAGCAAGCGTGAGTGATTGAGCACAGTAACTAATAACTGAGCAGCGTGAAAGTCGAGCAAAGGCACTACATGACTTATTACTCTTTCTGGCCATAAGGAAATCTGATATATGGCTATGCATGCACAAATTTTGCATATGTAGGACTGGCATATATTTACATTTATACAGACATGTGAAAACTTTTTTTAACATACATTGTCTGGTCTTGGGCTTTGTCTAGATGTTCCCTGGCAAAGTTTTTCTTGACAGCAAGGGTTTCCTCCTTGCACACCACCCATTACAATCAAACAAGGGTCTCTTTCTAATGGTAGATGCTGTGTTTTGACATCAGCTGTGACGGGAGCTACCTGTAGGTCCTGTGATGGCATTTCTTTTTTTGACATAGTAGGACTGTTGGAGACTGTTGGAAGCTTCTTTACACATCCTGAGGTCTGCTCTTGGGCTGAACCTGCAAGGATGGCCTGACCTGGCCATGCTGTTATTTTTAAAAATGCTCTCCACTTGTAAATGATTTAGTGGACAGTGGAAGGGCAGATTTTGAAGTGTTATGAGATATTTTAAAATCCATTCCCAGACTCATCTACATCCATAAGATTCTTTCTGAAGGCCTCAGAGAGGCCTGGTCTTGGTTATCTCACTCATTTCAACATCAATAAAGAGTAAAAGCAACAAAAAAAGAAATATCTGAGGTTTAAATAAGACAGGCTCATCCAGAATGCTCTCTTACCATGTTTTAATCATCTGCTTCTAATTGTAGACAAAAAAAGGGAAAATCTACCTAGCAGCTAACTCCTAATTACATTTCTAGTAATTACATTTAAACAAATGATTTGTTTAGCTATATGTTCTTCATTTCTTAGTATTGTTCAAATGAAGATCAAATATCTGTATGTTCAAATATATTTAAAAGCGACAAAGGTCTTCACATCTTAATGGTTTCACATGTCGGAATCTGCATGTATTTTTCCTGGTCCTTGTTCAGATGTTCTCTGGAAAAAACGTTCCCTATGTTTTTCTTGACAGCAATGGTTTCTTCCTTGCAAACTGATGGTAGATGCTGTGTTTTGTATCTGTTATGTTTCATATCTGAAAATGGCCAATTTCAAATAAGTTGGCATTAATGTCACATATATTTCAATACGTAATAAATACATGTTCTATATATTCTAATACAATGTTTCCTCAAGGCACAGTTCCTAGCACATTTTACAGCTTTCCCAGCTTTAACACAGCCACTTGAACTCACTAAGGGGCTGTTAATCAGCTGATTAGGTGGATCAGGTGTGTGGGGAGCAGTAAAAACACTAAGACATGTGCAGGGCAGTAGGCCTCCAGAACCAGGGCTGAGAAATACTTTTGCAGTATATATATATATATATATATATATATATATATATATATATATATATATATATAGCCATTTATCAATATTTTTCCTTATGGGTGGCATGACATTGTGCTGACTGTACCATCATCCAATTAAAACAAAGCACGTTTACATTTTTATTACTTTTCTTATGGAGCTTCTGCATACAGATATTAATCAGATTCCCACGCAATAATGACATTTTTACCATTTCCACTGCAGGCGTAGCCTCTACATGCTACACTGTGTTTAATGCTTTGTAAAACATGTCAGCTGAATTCATAAAACTGAGCCTTCCAGGCCTTTTTTCTGAGCAACCAAGAAAGAAAAGGGAAAAGCTGTAATGTAATGTAGGTTTGGCTTAGCAGACAAAGCACAGTCAAAAGATAAATTAAAATCGTTGCCAGCAGTGGTGAGAGTGTACCGTGTACTGTCCTTCACAGGCAGCACAAATTGCTTTCCAACCTTTGGGTTTATAAGCCTGCGTTTGAGTACCCAAGCTAAAGCCTTTAACAAACTGATAGGGAACAATATTACTGCAACAATTAGACCATGAGCGTAGACAAGCTGACTTAGATCCCATCACAATGCATGCTCAGCTACCATGGGATCAGGAAAACTCGCTCCGAACACATTCCAATCTCGTGCTTAGACTTGTCTTAAAAATACGTATACAGAGCGTCCAGATACGTGACATGTTATAATGCCGAAACAAGATCTGTGAACATGGATTAAGGGATCTATCAATACAGTATCAAGAAAATGGTTCTTTAGTAGAAAACCTTTGCCTGTTTCTTCGCAATTCTAGAAAACTCAAAAACCATGGACTTGGTTTTATATATGACCAGAAAGGGTTCCGCAATTGTTGAGTCAAATAACCCCTTAAACCCCTCTGTGTACATCTACACAGTTCTTTCACTCTCATAACTACATCAATGCCACAATTAGCAGCAAACCCTAAAACAGAACCCAGTGGGACTCCACAAAACACAGGTACCAAACAATTCAGAATGATCTAGGACGAATAACTGAATATTAAACCTAGGGCTCAAAGTGATGAGTGTAGTGTGAACCCACCTCTTTCTTATAATGTGCTTGCTTTTGTTAGCCACTGAATCTTTGGGCCATGCCTGACCTTACTTGGACTTTACTGTGAGGTGGGTCAAGATGTACCTTGAAAACACTGTGTCAAAACAGAGAGTACTGCAAGTACTGAGAGTACTGCATTGATACAGATTGTACTGAGAGTACTGCATTGATACAGATTGTACTGAGAGTACTGCATCACTATGGACAGTACTGCAAGTACTGAGAATATGATACAGAGAGTGCTAAGAATACTAAGAGTACTGTATCAAAACAGAGAGTATTGAGAGTATTGCATTGATACAGAGAGTACTGAGAGTATTGCATTGGTACAGAAAGTACTGTTAATACTGAGAGTACTGCAGAGAGTTTTGAGAGTGCTTAGAGAGTACTGACTGCATTGATAGAGAGAGTACTGAGAGTACTGCACTGATACAGAGAATGCTGAGAGTACCGCATCCCTACTGAGAGTACTTGAGAGTACTACACAGATATAGACAGTATTGTACACAGTACTATACAAAGAGCACGCTCCCATGCCACTACTATGTCAGCGTCACGGTTATGATAAGAATAACCCACCTTTTAAGCAATATCTGGTCTGCTACCAGGGTCTGATCATAGTCCATTTTCTCTGATGGATGAGGCTAATCAATTGTGCAGCCACAGATGGGCTACAGTCAGAAATGGTAAACCTATGAAATGCACTTATATGGTGGGTGTTTTCAATAAACTGGGAACTCAGTGTTCCCTGTGGCCTGTGTAACTCTGTGAGGAGCATCTGAGACTGAGACCAAACTGCTTTAGCCATGCCTGACCTTACTTGGTCTTTACTGTGAGGTGAGTCAAGATGTACCTTGAAAGCTCTTGTTGTGTGCGATGGGGAAAGAATTTCCCAGCATGACCATTGCAGGGTCAATGACAATCTCACGGCTCCTCCCAGGCGACCCGGTGACCTCCCGCCGCCCGCCACCGCCGTCCACTCGCAGGGTCATCTCGTTGTCGTGTCGATCTAGGTACACTTCGTGCCATTCGCCGTTGTCTAGGCGATGAGAGGGAATGGTAAGGTTGAAGTCTCCATCACCGAGGTTGTAGAAGACAGTTAACAGCCCCTGAAATATCTGAACATGAGAGAGAGAGAGAGAGAGAGAGAGAGAGAGAGAGTGTTAAACACATTTAAATGTTTCCAGTGAGCGTATCTATCTGTAGCTGTTACCTACAAGCAGTGTAGAAAGTAAACAGCTCAAGCCACAGTTACACTGGGCTGATAAGGAGGTTCTCTTAGTGATGAAGAGAGAGAGAGGGAAAAAGAGAGAGAGAGATGTGATGAAAGAGAGAGAAAGGAACAGTAAAGAAAGATGGAGAAAAGAGGCTGAGCGTGCACTGCGGCAGGAAGCCATCAGAGACGGCTGTAATCAGACAGGGGAAGGGATCTGATAAGACCCTGCCACACACTAACAGAATTAAACATACCACCTCTTTAATTGGAAACACTGGGACCAGGGAATTCAATACACTGTCAATTTAGGCTGCCACTGTCGGCTCACGCCACAAGACACACTCCCTGTTGGCCTTCTGCGGGTCCGTCTGCCTGCTTTCGTTTGAACTGTAGCTGTTCAGAGCAAACTGCCTTCAACTGACATCAAATAATTCTCTCATTATGACATCACAGACTTTCATTATGATATCACGGACTTCCATCATGACACCACAGATGTTCATTATGACATCACAGACTGACTGGATCAAAGTGTGTAGGTGGCATAATCTAAATAAACCCCTTTGGGCCTGGAAACACAAACCTGTGAACATGTATGCTCCAGTGTTTGTGGAGGTCATTGTGTAGAAGGTCCAGAAAAAAACAAACAAAAAAAAAACACACGCAACCCAAACGAATCAGCGAGAACAGAGAACCAATCATTTTAGATTTTTTTCCACAATCAAACAAATGTTTATGTTGGTTCACGTTCATTTGTCTTTGTCAGTGGACTCAGGTCTTTAGAAGTCAGTATTCTAGAAGGTAAGTGGACTTCATCACAGCTATTTGTCTCATGTGATGACACTGGAAAAACAGGCCAAACAAATCAATAATATCACAAACGATCAAGTTTACTATGCAAAAGCTGTCTAATCTAATCATCTAGAGCAACCAACACACATACAAACGACCATATAGATCGATCCTTTCAGTCCAAAAATGTAACCTATTTGGTGTTTTCTTTTTTTTTTTCTAAGCGTCCACTAGTAGTGCTGTACACACAAACACACACATGCATGAAGAAGAACTGCTAAAACAGCACTCAGAGATCGTGTTCGGGAAAGCCCTGCTGTTTATGAACTTCTTGGGAAAAACAAAAATGACTGGACTGTGTAGGTCAAGGTGTAGTATAAGCATGAGGTTCAGGTTAGATTAAGATTAAGTTTAGGTGTAGATTAAGATGCTGATTAAGGTGTAGGTTAAGGTTAGGATAAGATTAGGTTTAAGTTAAGAAGTAGATTATGGTGTAGATTATGGTTAGGTTAGGATTAGGTTTAGGTAAAGATTAAGGTATAGGTTTAGATGTAGATTAAGGACTAGGTTAAGGTTAGGTTATGAATAGGTTTAAGTTAAGAAATAGATTGCGGTGTTTTTGGGTTAGGTTAGGATTAGATTTAGATGAAGATTATGGGGTAGATTAAGGTTAGTTTAAGGTTAGGTTAGGATTAAGTTTAGGTGTAAATTAAGGTATAGGTTAAGGTTAAATTAGAATTAGGTTTAGGTGAAGATTAAGGTGTAGGTTAGGATGTAGATTAACATGTAAAGGTTAAGTTAAGATTAGGTTTAGGTAAAGATGAAGTTGCAGGTTAAGGTTAGGTGAGGATTGGGTTTAGGTAAAAAGTAAGTTGCAGGTCAAGGTTAGGTGAGGATTAGGTTTAAGGGACAATTAAGGTGTAGGTTAAGGTTAGGTTAAGGTTGAGTTGAAGATTAAGGTGTAGGTTAAGATGTAGATTCAGATGTAGATTAAAGATTATTTTTAGGTGAAGATTAAGTTGTAGGTTAAGGTTAGGTGAGGATTAGGTTTATGTGAAGATTAAAATAATAAAATGACATTTTACAGTTTTGTAGTTCTTTCTTTGTTACAGTAATGTTGGTTTTGACAGGATTCCCTTGTAGTCTTTTTTGTCACTATAGGTCAATTTCTGAATTTCTTACTCTGAATGTAAAATGTGTCGCTTTACAAGATGAAACAATCAACCAATGTAAATGTCATAGTCAATGTCCCAGTGTAGTCAGATTCACCATCTCAGTGAAACATTAGATTGCTGTTGAGTCCAACTGCCTTTACATTCAGCAGCATAAAGCCCCCTTTAGTTGGCAAAACATTACTCCCTACCCTCTACTGGATAACACTGTAAAATGCCCATTCATTCAGCCCATGTATCAGGAAATGTATATATTGTTCAAGACTCTAATTTCTATGAATGGTTTTGCTACCTTCTGCTACCTGCTAAATTTTCCATTGCTCTCCCACTGAGTTGCCACAGGAGACCATAAAAAAATGTTCACACAACCTAAATAGACAAATTGCCAGTGACAATAAAAGCAAGGAGTAATTTGCCATTAGTTACTTCTTATTCTGAGCTCATTTGCAGAGAAATGCAATGGAGAGTCCAGATTGTTAGCTATTCGATCGATACTACGTTTGTGTTTGTAAGCAGAAAAGGAGATATTTTATTAACGTCTCGTTGTGCATTCAGTCTGGTCTTCTAGGAAAAAAAGTTGTTTATATTTTTGCCTCGTGTAGATTGGAAAAGCTCAAATCATCTAACTTATTATTATTGTTATTGAATGTAAACAAATATGAATGCAGATCATTTCATAACTGCTCACATAGCTAATTACAAAAACACATAATTACATTCTTAATGGTTTAAAGAAAAATGCAAAAATGCAACTATTTCAATGTAAGTAGAAGTTCAAGTTCAAACTTTTGTCACATAAAAATAAAATAAGTAATAGAATATATAAAATATGCAAAGTAAAGAATATACACACCATATACACTACATTTACACAAAATAGATTTATGCAACATATCAAAAGTTGAATATATTAAAATGTAAATAGCTGCAAAACTTTTTTTAAATGAAGGCCAGATACACTGATCAGGTCTTTTAAATACTAGTCTAAGGGTCAAAACTACTAGTTGTTATTTAGTCTCAAATGTATTATGTTACTTAGGGAGAAGCAACTTTTCTAATTCAGCTGTATTTTATCTACATATGCTTTGGACATGTATAATAAGTGTAAAAACTGATACTTATTATATACTCCCCTTGGTCTTACATTAAGGCACTGACTATGATAGTCTTTGTAGTTGAAGAGCTATTGTGCATGTACAATTTCAGAAGTACATTCTCTACAAAAAGTCAAAGTGCAAGAAAACTTAAAGTGCAGTGGATTGAAGGTGGTCATCAGAATGCTTTGTTAAAAATACAATATTACAATAATTCCAATTATTCAATTTTCATAGGAATAAAAAAATACAATGATATATTATTGTTATTTTGTTTAATGCTACTGTTTACCATATCTGGACAACATTCATGTGGATATGGGCCAGATAGCATTCAACTGAATATCTACTGTATGAAATGCAACTGAAGTCTAAGTTGAATGTAAATTACTGTCTATTGAATGTAACCCTGCACCTAACCCTATACCTAACCTTAACCTTACACTTAGCCTTAAACTTAGCCTTGAATTAACCTTAAATCCTAACCCTAACTCCAACCTTAACCTAAACCTTAAATCCAACCCTAAAGCAGCTAGCTGAATGTCAGGTGAGCATCTACAACGGACCATTCAAGTAAAGTGATAAAATGTAATGGATGTGGGCCAGAGGTAAAAGCTGGATGTCATCAAGGTTGGGGCTGGATTGACTGCTACCTGGAAGGCAGCTGTTTTAGGAAATATGGTATAATAAGAATAATGCAGATAATCATTCTTATAATAATTATTATTAGCCCAATCTGGCCAACTTCTGACTGTCATTTTTTGTCAACATTTGCAGTAAATGCTGGATGTGAGCCAGGTTCAGTCAATATCGATGTTGTGTATCCGAGAAGCCATTAAAGTTTAAGTGCTGTAGTAAAACCTACGGTCAGCCCTGGAAACTCAGTCTTCTGACCATTTCCAGAAACAAGTGATTTCGACAGGAGTTCACTCTTCAGACGACCTCTTATTACGACAAAGAAAAAAGGTGTGTAACTGTGTATGTGTGCATGTGTACAGTATGTGTGAATGTGTGTGTGTGTGTGTGTGTTTGTTATTTATTAGGGCATCTCTTTAAGTGTGGCTCAGCCTTCATTCCTGTTTCACTAGCCTTCTCGCACGAGTCCCAGCGAGCATAATTTAGCTGCTGCGTTTAAAACCCTGGCCTTTTTGTCATGACGTGACGTGAGCAGCAGAGCCAAACAATGCAGCCGAGCCGGGAGGCATTTAGGTTTTCTTGCATTAAAATAAAACAGACTAATGAAAGGCTTCAGCCATGAAGCAACAATAAAAATAAACAAGGCCGACCTTGCTGAACTCCTCACCTCTTCCCACTCTTTCCTTCTCTCTCACCCTCGCTGCTCGCCTTTCCTGTTGCGAGCAGGCGTGAGAAAACACACAAACAAGCTTTTGTCAGCCTTCCTCTGGGCTCTGTCTGCAGAGCGGGGGTTCCAACTTCAAGGTCTGCTAATGAACTATTAATTATAGCATTAATATATATATCATATCCAGCCCTCAGCACGAAGGCTTGCTTTTTCTTTTTTTTTCTTTTTTTTTTTTACCAGGCTCACCACGTGCTCCTGAGGGTCCCGATTTTCCCCTCAATTAAAGATGAAGTGGCGTGTGCTTGCTCTCTCACCCTGGGTGGTGGAGGGCTCATCTGGATCGTTCCAGCCGTGAACCACCAGCTTCACTGAACCCCACTGACACCCCCTATCCTCAGCTACAGCCCATGTAGCTTCCCTGCACGTAGCAGCGAGAGGCAGGTACACCAACCACAGGCTACACGGATGGGGTCACTGTGTAAACAGGTGCAGGGGCTATAATGAGGCCAGTGGATCACGGTTCAGTGGCTTATGGAAGTTTGATACCTGCTGCTATGAGTCAGATATAAGACTCCTGGGTCGACTTTGAACATTCCAGGCTTCGATTTGGGATTCTTCATTACTGAGGCAAAACCTGCTCTCAAGGAAGACACGGATTGGTGTTCTCCAGAGTTTATCTTGCTTATGAGGGCAGACAGTAAATAATGTACAAGGACTAGCCCGTCAACGCCCTCACTAATCCCAAGGCTGATGTGTTTTTTACAACTGTTGAAACATTGGCCAGAGATTGGAGATTGCAGCTTTAATCTCAGGTGATGCCACAGCCAACTGTTGATGGGAGTCCAAAAGAGCATAACTGGCCTCATGCTTTCTAGGTGGGTAGGGTTGTCCTCCCTTTCCACCATCACTCTGCATAGTGCTAGCCAGTACAGGCGTCTACTGTATGGTTAGTAATGGCAGTTAGTGTTTTCCTCCAAGCGTATGGCATTGTATTAGCAGCAGCTCATAAAGAAGTCGTTGGTGCTGGTTTCATGATTCTCAGAGGAAGCCAATGTTATGGCTAACCCCTCCAGTTTGACGGTGGTCATTGGAAATGACCCTCCTAAGCCATATTTTATCACATTTCTCTTCTGTTTCTTCAATCCAAAGTTTACTGGGTGTTTAGTATGCAATACTATATGGACAAAAGTATTGGGACATCTGCTTATTAACAGTTTCCTCTGAAATCAAGGGTATTAAAAACAGTATATACTGCTTTTGTTGGAGTAACTGTCTCTACAGTCCAGGCATGGCTTTATTTTAAATTTGCTGTGAGGATTTGATTGCATTCTGTGTTAGGATGTTGAATGATCACCACACCACTTCATCCCCAACACCCCCCAACTCATGAAAAAGTGTTGGATTGAGCACTGTCATTCCAGAGAACACAGTTCTTCCACTGCTCCACAGCTCAATGCTGGGGGGCTTTATACCCCTTTAGCCCATGCCTGGAATTTTGTATGGTGCCAGTAGGCTCATGTTTATAAAGAAACTTAAGTTGTGTGCTTATAGCAGTCAATCTGAACAAGAAATAAAGATCAACAAGAAAATTATCATTTAGATAAAGCTCAATTCAGAACATGAGGGCCATGAAGTGTTGAAGAGTATTTCAAAAGTATCAGCAAATACTTTTTCATTAACTTTGTTGTTTCTAAACACAACCTGATGCAACCTGACCCCAAACCATGCAGATTAATGAACCATTAAAACGACAAAAGGTGTTTGGGCTCAAACTCAGACACGTTTCAGCTTCCTCGTCTATCCTCGTAAATCTGGAGGCTCGACATCAACAACATTTCAATACTCACAATACTCACATCTCAGGTCCCAGCATGCACCATCAGCATCAACAAAAAGCCCCCTGTTTCGCTATTTGTTTTGCCTCATCTTGATTCAGGCATGAGTAATGCTACTGCACCTTGCTGGAATTACCTGCTGAGCCTCTGCGGTATAATCCAATAGATCAGCGAACGCTAAATAGGCGGCGGCGCATCGCATCAATTAGCAGAGTTGCCGGGGTAATTGACAGCAGAGCAGTAGGAGAGAAGGCCCTTTCTGCATATATGATGAGAGCACTATCGCCCGCAGCATCGCGGCAGGATGCTTAATAAAAGAGAAAAAGGAGACGGAGAAGCTTCACATGAGTCACATTGTGGAGCGGTAATGAAATCTGTAGCTGCCACTGGAGAGAATATACGATATCTCACTGCCTGTCGGAAAGACAATCCTAATGCTGCCCGCAAATAAATCAACATGTGTGAGAGAGAGAGAGAAAGAGAGAGAGAGAGAAAGAGAGAGAGAGAGAGAGAGAGAGAGAGGGATAATGAGACAGACAGGCAGGCAAAAAGAAGGACAGAGAAGAATACATAGAGATTTAAGTGGCGAGAGACAGACAGGACAGAGAGAGACACAATTAGCAAAGGAGAGAGGGAAAGGGGGAAGAGTCGGATGAAGAATAAGAGAAAGAGACACACAGAGACAGTAGGAGAGAATGGAGAGAGAGAGAGAGAGAGAGAGAGAGAGAGAGAGAGAGAGAGAGATACAAGGGATGAGAGACAAACAGATAAGACAGAGAGAGACACAAGGGAGAAGGGAAGAAACACATGAGAAATAGAGAGAGAGAGAGAGAGAGAGAGAGAGAGAGAGAGAGAGAGAGAGCACGAGAAAGAGAGACAGACGAGAGAATGGTGAGAGAGAGACAGATGGAGAGATAGACAGATAAAGATACAGACAGGCAGACAGGGACAGAGAAGCACACAGATAGATCAACAGAAAGAAAGACAGAAACACCGGGCAAGAGACAGACAGATAAGGCAGAGAGAGACAGAAGGGGGAGAGAAGGACAGAGAAGGGGGGAAGAGAGACACAGACAGACAGTGAGAGAGGAAGACAGAAAGTGAGAGACA